>NW_026510996.1:7310-10229 GCF_027579735.1 Bombina bombina | reverse complement strand
CTCCCTCTCAGCACAGCCTTTGAGGCATGCCAAAAGAGGTCTAGGTTGCAACGATGTTGTGCATTATCTGCACTATAATCTATCCAGTAAGAGAGCAATTGCTGACGAAAGTCAGCATTGATGTAAAGGTAGGAGGGAAATCTCCATGTTCTCTGTGGACTGTCTGGGGGGGGGGGGGGTAAAGTCTAACAACAACATGATGGGTGCATGGTCTGAGATAGTGACAGGATATATTGTAGTAGAGGAAATATGGGATGTGAGAAAATAATCAATCCTGGACATTGTATGATGTGTTTTAGACATGCATGCCCCAAGGCAGAACACTGTGTGATCTGCGTTCTTATTGCAGAAAATGAAGGGTCTCTGCAGAAAGAACGGCAGTGTCCTGCACTTTTAATTTCTGCCTGCAGGTGTCACTGTTCCATTCTATCTCAATGGAAATATTTGCTACGTTCCTCTCAATTCAATTCCCTCTCACTTCCTGATCTCCAGTGCGCTACAGGGTAACAGCACATTGCAGAAAAGGTGAGTCAGGGCTTAACAAATATATTCTAGGAGTGTAGGAGCCAACCAAAATACTTAGATTTTTTTTTTCTTTACTAAGTGTGTGTATGTTGTGTGTGTGTATGTTATGTGTGTGTTTATGTTGTGTGTGTATATGGTGTGTGTGTGTGTGTATATGGTGTGTGTGTGTGTGTGTGTGTATATGGTGTGTGTGTGTGTGTGTGTGTATATGGTGTGTGTGTGTGTGTGTGTATATGGGGTGTGTGTGTATGGGGTGTGTGTGTGTATATGGTGTGTGTGTGTATATGGTGTGTGTGTGTATATGGGGTGTGTGTGTATGGGGTGTGTGTGTGTATATGGTGTGTGTGTGTTTATGTTGTGTGTGTGTGTGTGTGTGTGTGTATGGTGTGTGTGTGTGTGTGTGTATGGTGTGTGTGTGTGTATATGGTGTGTGTGTGTGTGTGTGTGTGTATGGTGTGTGTGTGTGTATATGGTGTGTGTGTATGGTGTGTGTGTGTGTATATGGTGTGTGTGTGTGTGTGTGTGTGTATGGTGTGTGTGTGTGTATATGGTGTGTGTGTGTGTATGGTGTGTGTGTGTGTGTGTGTGTATATGGTGTGTGTGTGTGTATATGGTGTGTGTGTGTGTATATGGTGTGTGTATATGGTGTGTGTGTATATGGTGTGTGTGTGTGTGTGTATATGGTGTGTGTGTATATGGTGTGTGTGTGTATGGTGTGTGTATGTTGTGTGTGTGTATATGGTGTGTGTGTGTGTGTGTGTGTATATGGTGTGTGTGTATATGGTGTGTGTGTGTGTATGGTGTGTGTGTGTGTATATGGTGTGTGTGTGTGTATATGGTGTGTGTGTGTGTATATGGTGTGTGTATATGGTGTGTGTGTATATGGTGTGTGTGTGTGTGTGTATATGGTGTGTGTGTATATGGTGTGTGTGTGTATGGTGTGTGTATGTTGTGTGTGTGTATATGGTGTGTGTGTGTGTGTGTATATGGTGTGTGTGTGTGTATATGGTGTGTGTGTGTATATGGTGTGTGTGTGTATATGGTGTGTGTGTGTGTATATGGTGTGTGTGTGTATATGGTGTGTGTGTGTATATGGTGTGTGTGTGTATATGGTGTGTGTGTGTATATGGTGTGTGTGTGTATATGGTGTGTGTGTGTGTGTGTATATGGTGTGTGTGTGTATATATGTGTGTGTATATGGTGTGTGTGTGTGTGTATATGGTGTGTGTGTGTATATGGTGTGTGTGTATATATGTGTGTGTATATGTGTGTGTATATGGTGTGTGTGTATATGGTGTGTGTGTGTATATGGTGTGTGTGTGTGTATATGTATGTGTGTGTGTATATGGTGTGTGTGTGTGTATATGGTGTGTGTGTATATATGTGTGTGTATATGGTGTGTGTGTATATATGTGTGTGTTATGGTGTGTGTGTGTGTGTGTGTGTGTGTATGGTGTGTGTGTGTGTGTGTGTGTGTGTGTGTATATGGTGTGTGTGTGTGTGTGTGTGTATATGGTGTGTGTGTGTGTATATGGTGTGTGTGTGTGTGTGTATATGGTGTGTGTGTATATGGTGTGTGTGTTGTGTGTGTGTATATGGTGTGTGTGTATATGGTGTGTGTGTGTGTGTGTGTGTATGGTGTGTGTGTATATGGTGTGTGTGTGTGTGTATATGGTGTGTGTGTATATGGTGTGTGTGTGTATATGGTGTGTGTGTTATGGTGTGTGTGTGTATATGGTGTGTGTGTATATGGTCTGTGTGTGTGTGTGTGTGTATGGTGTGTGTGTATATGGTGTGTGTGTGTATATGGTGTGTGTGTGTATATGGTGTGTGTGTATATGGTGTGTGTGTATATGGTGTGTGTGTGTGGTGTGTGTGTATATGGTGTGTGTGTATATGGTGTGTGTGTATATGGTGTGTGTGTGTATATGGTGTGTGTGTATATGGTGTGTGTGTATATGGTGTGTGTGTATATGTGTGTGTGTGTATGGTGTGTGTGTATATGGTGTGTGTGTATATGTGTGTGTGTGTGTATATGGTGTGTGTGTGTGTAGTGGTGTGTGTATATGGTGTGTGTGTGTATGGTGTGTGTGTATTGGTTGTGTGTGTATATGGTGTGTGTGTATATGGTGTGTATAGTGTGTGGTGTATATGGTGTGTGTGTATATGGTGTGTGTGTGTGTATATGGTGTGTGTATATGGTGTGTGTGTGTATATGGGGTGTGTGTGTATGGGGTGTGTGTGTGTATGGGGTGTGTGTGTGTGTATATGGGGTGTGTGTGTGTATATGGTGTGTGTGTGTATATGGTGTGTGTGTATATGGTGTGTGTGTATATGGTGTGTGTGTGTATATGGTGTGTGTATATGGTGTGTGTGTGGTATATGGGTGTTGTT
>NW_026510996.1:0-7210 GCF_027579735.1 Bombina bombina | reverse complement strand
CCATTTCCTGTTGGGGAAGAGAATATCCCACAAGTAAGGATGACGCCGTGGACCGGACACACGTTGGAGAAAGTAATTTATCAGGTAAACATAAATTCTGTTTTCTTGGTGTATATCTCATCATATTTTCTTGGCATTCTTTTAGAATTCCGAGAATTTTACAGTTTCTTCAGGATGGTTTAGATAAAGGTTTGTCCGCAAGTCCTTGAAAGGGACAAATCTCTGCTCTTTTGTTCTTTTTCACAGAAAGATGCTATTCTTCCTGATATTCACTTGTTTTGTACAAGTCATTAAGTCAATTTCTCCTCCCTTGGAGTTTGAATTTGGTTCTGGGGGCTCTTCAAGCTCCTCCGTTTGAACCTATGCATTCATTGGACATTAAATTACTTTCTTGGAAAGTTTTTGTTCCTTTTGGCCATCTCTTCTGCCAGAAGAGTTTCTGAATTATCTGCTCTTTCTTGTGAGTCTCCTTTTCTGATTTTTCATCAGGATAAGGCGGTGTTGCGAACTTCTTTTGAATTTTTACCTAAAGTTGTGATTTCCAACAACATTAGTAGAGAAATTGTGGTTCCCTTCATTATGTCCTAATCCTAAGAATTCTAAGGAGAAATCGTTGGCATTCTTTGGATGTTGTTAGAGCTTTGAAATATTATGTTGAAGCTACTAAATCTTTCAGAAAAGACTTCTAGTCTATTTGTTATCTTTTCGGTTCTAGAAAAGGCCAGAAAGCTTCTGCCATTTTCTTTGGCATCTTGGTTGAAATCTTTAATTCATCTTGCCTATGTTGAAGTCGGGTAAAACTCCGCCTCAGAGAATTACAGCTGTTTCTACTTCCCTGGGCATTTAGAAATGAAGCTGTTCGGTTGATCAGATTTGCAAAGCAGCAACTTGGTCCTCTTTGCATACTTTTACTAAATTCTACCATTTTGATGTATTTTCTTCTTCTGAAGCAGTTTTTGGTAGAAAAGTACTTCAGGCAGCGGTTTCAGTTTGAATCTTCTGCTTATGTTTTTCATTAAAACTTTATTTTGGGTGTGGATTATTTTCAGCAGGAATTGGCCTGTCTTTATTTTATCCCTCCCTCTCTAGTGACTCTTGTGTGGAAAGATCCACATCTTGGGTAATCATTATCCCATACGTCACTAGCTCATGGACTCTTGCTAATTACATGAAAGAAAACATAATTTATGTAAGAACTTACCTGATTAAATTCATTTCTTTCATATTAGCCAAGAGTCCATGAGGCCCCGCCCTTTTTTTGTCGGTGGTTATGATTTTGTATAAAGCACAATTATTCCAATTCCTTATTTTATATGCTTTCGCACTTTTTTATCACCCCACTTCTTGGCTATTCGTTAAACTGAATTGTGGGTGTGTGTGAGGGGTGTATTTATAGGCATTTTGAGGTTTGGAAACTTTGCCCCTCCTGGTAGGAATGTATATCCCATACGTCACAAGCTCATGGACTCTTGCCTAATATGAAAGAAATGAATTTATCAGGTAAGTTCTTACATAAATTATGTTTTTTCCATTCCTGAAACTGTCATTTAAGGAATTTGATAATTTTGCTTTATATGTAGTTTTTTTCTATTACATATTGCAAGATGACCAACATGACCAGAATCTACTTCTGGAAAGACGCTGCCTGATGCTGGTTCTACCAAAGTAAGTGCATTTGTTGTAAACTTTTGGTAACTGTTCCTCCGGCCTGTCTTGTGATAACTGTCATGATAAACTTTCTAATGCAGATTGTGTTTCCATTAGTAACTAATCCATTACCTGTTGTTGTTCCTTCACCATCTAATGTTCAGGATTGGTCCCTGTTAATGTAAAAGAATTTGTTTCTAAATCTATTAGGAAGGCCTCTGTCTGTTATTCCTCCTTCCAGTAAGCGTAAAAGGTCTTTTACAAATTCTCATATTTCAGATGAATTTTTTAAGTGACCGTCATCATTCTGACTTATCTGTTTCTGATGAGGATCTATCTGGTTCAGAAGATTCTACCTCAGATATTGACACTGATAAATCTTCATATTTATTTACGATGGAGTTTATTCGTTCTTTACTTAAAGAAGTGTTAATTGCATTAGATATGGAGGAGTCTAGTCCTCTTGATACTAAATCTACTAAGCGTTTAAATTCTGTTTTCAACCTCATGTAGTTATTCCCTGAAGTTTTTCCCAGTTCCTGATGCTATTTCAGAAGTAATTTCTAGAGAATGTAATAGTCTGGTTACTTCATTTACTCCTTCTCAAAGGTTTAGGAAATTGTACCTGTGCCATCTGATAGATTAGAGTTTTGGGATAAAATCCCTAAAAGTTGATGGGGCTATTATCTACTATGCTAAACGTACTACTATTCCTACGGCGGATAGTACCTTCCTTTAAGGATCCTTTAGACAGGAAGCTTGAATCCTTTCTAAGGAGAGCTTATTTATGTTCAGGTAATCATCCTCTAGAACCTGCTATTTCTTGGCTGATGTTGCTGCAGCTTCAAACTTTCTGGTTAGAGGCTTTAGCGCAACAAGTGTCAGACCATAATGCTTATAGCATTGTTAAACTTCTTCAACATGCTAATAAACTTTATTTGTGATGCATTTTTGATATCATTAGAATTGATGTCAGATATATGTCTTTAGCTATCTTAGCTAGCAGAGCTTTATGGCCTTAAACCTTGCAATGCAGATTATGACTTCTAAGTCAACTTTGCTTTCTCTTTCTTTCCAAGGTAATAAATTATTTGGTTCACAGTTGGATTCTATTATTTCAACTGTTTACTGGGGGGAAAGGAACCTTTTTGCACAGGACCAAAAAATCTAAAGGTAAATACAGGGCTGCTAATAGTTTTCGTTCCTTTCGTCAGAATAAAGAACAGAAGCCTGACCCTTCCCCTAAAGGAACGATTCTCCGTTTGGAAACCTTCTCCAGTCCTGGAATAAATCCAAGCCTTATTAGCACGTCAAAACCAGCTCCTAAATCCGCATGAAGGTGCGGCCCTCATTCCAGCACAGCACGGTAGGGGGCAGGTTACGATTTTTCAAGATATTTGGATCAATTCAATTTACAGTCTTTGGATTCAGAAACATTGTTTCTCAAGGATACAGAATAGGTTTCAAATAAGACCTCCTGTGAGAAGATTTTTTTTCTCTCTCGCATTCCAGTAAACCCAGTGAAGGCTCAGGCATTTCTGAAATGTGTTTCAGATCTAGAGTTGGCTGGGGTAATTGTGCCCAGTTCCAGTTCTGGAACGGGGTCTGGGGTTTTGCTCAAATCTATTCATTGTAACCAAAGAAGGAGAATTCCTTCAGACCAGTTTGGATCTAAAATATTGAATCGTTATGGTGAGAACCAACATTCAAAATGGTGACTATAAGGACTATTCTGCCTTTTTTTCAGCAAGGGATTATATGTCCACAATAAGATTTACAGGATCATATCTTTCATATTCAATTCATCCAGACTCACTATCAGTTTCTGAGATTCTCTTTTCTAGAAAGCATTACCAGTTTGTTGCCCTTCCGTTTGGCCCCTAGCAACAGCTCCAAGGATCTTTTCAAAGGTTCTCGGTGCCCTTCTCTCTGTAATCAGAGAACAGGGTATTGCAGTATTTCCTTATTTGGACGATATCTTGATACTTGCTCAGTCTTTACATTCTGCAGAATCTCATACGAATCAATTGTGGTGTTTCTTCAAAAACATGGTTGGAGGATCAATTTACCAAAGAGTTCTTTGATTCCTCAGACAAAGGTAACCTTTTTGGGCTTTCAAATAGATTCAGTGTCCTTGACTTTGTCTTTAACAGAAAAGAGACGTCTGAAGTTGGTTTCAGCTTGTCGAACCCTTCAGTCTCAATCATTCCCTTTGGTAGCTTATTGCATGGAAATTCTAGGTCTCATGACTGCTGCATCGGACGCGATCCCCTTTGCTCGTTTTCACATGAGACCTCTTCAGCTTTGTATGCTGAACCAGTGGTGCAGGGATTATACCAAGGATATCACAAATAATATCCTTAAATCCCAATGTTCGCTCTTCTATGACTTGGTGGTTGCATCACCATCGTCGAATGGTCTCTTCACCCAGAGGTATTTCTTCAGATTGTTGAGATCTGGGGTCTTCCAGCAAATAGATCTGATGGCCTCTCATCTAAACAAGAAACTTCCAGGTATCTGTCCAGATCCAGGGATCCTCAGGCGAAAGCAGTGGACGCGCATTGTCGGCTTCCTTGGATTTTTCATCCTGCCTATATCTTTCCGCCTCTAGTTCTTCTTCCAAGAGTGATTTCCAAAATTCTAATGGAACGTTCGTTTGTTCTGCTGGTGGCTCCATCATGGCCTCACTGGTTTGGTATGCGGATCTCATTCGGATGGCCAGTTGCCAACCTTGGACACTTCCATTAAGACCAGACCTTCTATCTCAAGGCCCATTTTTCCCATCAGGATCTCAAATCATTAAATTTGAAGGTATGGAAATTGAACGCTTGATTCTTAGTCATAGGGGTTTCTCTGACTCGGTAATTAATACTATGTTACAGGCTTGTAAATCTGTGTCTAGGAAGATTTATTATCGAGTCTGGAAGACTTACATTTCTTGGTGTTCTTCTCATAAATTCTCTTGGCATTCTTTTAGAATTCCTAGAATTTTACAGTTCCTTCAGGATGGTTTGGATAAAGGTTTATCTGCAAGTTCTTTGAAAAGGACAAATTTCTGCTCTTTCTGTTCTTTTTCACAGAAAGATTGCTAATCTCCTGATAATTCATTGTTTTGTACAGGCTTTGGTTCGTATCAAGCCTGTCATTAAGTCAATCTCTCCTCCTTGGAGTCTTAATTTGGTTCTGAGGGCTTTACAGGCTCCTCCGTTTGAACCCTATGCATTCTCTGGATATTAAATTACTTTCTTGGAAATTTTTGTTCCCTTTGGCCATCTCTTCTGCCTAGAAGAGTTTCTGAGTTATCTGCTCTTTCTTGTGAATCTCCTTTTCATGATTTTTCATCAGGATAAGGCGGTGTTGCGGACTTCATTTCAATTTTTACCTAAGGTTGTGAATTCTAACAACATCTAGTAGAGAAATTGTTGTCCCTTCATTGTGTCCTGATCCTAAGTATTCAAAGGAGAGATCTTTACATTCTTTGGATGTAGTAAGAGCTCTTGAAATATTATGTTGAAGCTACTAAAGATTTTAGAAGACTTCTAGTCTATTTGTTATCTTTTCTGGTTCCAGGAAAGGTCAGAAAGCTTCTGCCATTTCTTTGGCGTCTTGGTTAAAGTCTTTGATTACATTATGCTTATGTGGAGTCGGGTAAGTCCCCGCCTCAAAGGGTTGCGGCTCATTCTACTAGGTCAGTTTCTACTTCCTGGGCGTTTAGGAATGAAGCTTCGGTTGTTCAGATTTGCAACGCAGCAACTTGGTCTTCTTTGCATACTTTTACTAAATTATACCATTTTGATGTATTCTCCTTCTGAAGCAGTTTTTGGTAGAAAAGTACTTCAGGCAGCTGTTTCAGTTTGATTCTTTGCTTATGATTTCAGTTTTTTTCATTATTTAGATTAAAACTTTTGATTTGGGTTGTGGATTATTTTTTCAGTGGAATTGGCTGTCTTTATTTCTCAAACATTGGTGTGTCCGGTCCATGGCGTCATACTTACTTGTGGGAAATATCTCTTCCCCAACAGGAAATGGCAAAGAGTCCAGCAAAGCTGGCCATATAGTCCCTCCTAGGCTCCGCCCACCCCCAGTCATTCTCTTTGCCGTTGCACAGGCAACATCTCCACGAGATGGTTAAGAGTTTTTTGGTGTTTAAATGTAGTTTTTTATTCTTCTATCAAGTGTTTGTTATTTTAAAATAGTGCTGGTATGTACTATTTACTCTGAAACAGAAAAAGATGAAGATTTCTGTTTGAGGAAGATGATTTTAGCAGACTAACTAAAATCGATTGCTGTTTCCACATAGGACTGTTGAGATGAAGTAACTTCAGTTGGGGGGGAAACAGTAGCAGACTTTTCTGCTCTAAGGTATGACTAGCCATATTTTTAACAAGACTGTGTAATGATGGAAGGCTGTCATTTTTTCCCATCATGGGGACCGGTAAGCCATTTTCTTAGTCTCAAACAGAATAAGGGCTTAAATATGGGCTATAAAATGGTAGACACTTTATGGGCTAAATCGATTGCTTTATTTGGGCATCTTTATACATGTTATGCTGATATTTACACAATATAAGCTTGGGGAACGTTTTTTTTAAGGCAGGCACTGTGTTAGACACCCTTTTCAGTCAGGGAAGGCCTTCCCAGTTGTAGGCTGAGTCTCATTTCGTGCCATTACTGCCCGCAGTCTGTTTTTGAGAGCAAGACATGCAGATGCATGTGTGAGGTCCTGAAATAGCTGGAAAAGTTTTCTAGAAGGCGTCATTGGTATCGTATTCCCCTCTGCGGCTTGGCTAGATCTCGGCAAAAAGCTGTAGTTGGGACTGTTTAGGGGTTAAAATTGTAAACGGCTCCGGTTCCGTTATTTTAAGGGTTTAAAGCTCTGAAATTTGGTGTGCAATTACTCTTAAACTTTAAGACACTGTGGTGTGAATTTTGAACAATTCCTTCATAGTTTTTCACATATTCAGTAATAAAGTGTTTTCTGTTTTAAAATTTAAAGAGACAGTAACGGTTTTGTTTTAAAACGTTTTTTGTGCCTTTATTAACAGTTTTAAGCCTGTTTAACATGTCTGTACCTTTGGATAAGCTATGTTCTATATGTATGAAAGCAAGGTGTCTCCCCATTCAAATGTGTGATAATTGTGTCATCTGTGTCCAAACAAAGTAAGGACAGTACTACCACAAATAATGAAATTGCCCAAGATGTTTCCTCAGATGAGGGGAGTAGACATGATACTACATCATCCCCTTCCGTGTCTACACCAGTTTTGCCCACGCAGGAGGCCCCTAGTATTTCTAGTGCGCCAATGCTTATTACCATGCAAACAATTGACTGCTGTAATGGATAACTCCATAGCAAATATTTTATCCAAAATGCCTGCATATCAGAGAAAGCGCGATTGCTCAGTTATAAACTCTGAAGAGCAAGAGGGCGCTGAAGATAATTGTTCTGTATACCCTCACACCAATCTGAAGTGGCCATGAGGGAGGTTTTGTCAGATGGGGAAATTTCAGCTTCAGGAAAAAATTTCCCCAACAGCTGAACCTGATGTTGTGACACTTTAAA
>NW_026510995.1:0-32079 GCF_027579735.1 Bombina bombina | reverse complement strand
TGTGTGTGTGTGTGTGTGTGCAGTGAGTTGGGTTAGTACAGGATGCTGTGTGTGCGTGCAGTGAGTTGGGTTAGTACAGGATGCTGTGTGTGCGTGCAGTGAGTTGGGTTAGTACAGGATGCTGTGTGTGTGTGTGTGTGCAGTGAGTTGGGTTAGTACAGGATGCTGTGTGTGTGCAGTGAGTTGGGTTAGTACAGGATGCTGTGTGTGTGCAGTGAGTTGGGTTAGTACAGGATGCTGTGTGTGTGTGTGTGTGCAGTGAGTTGGGTTAGTACAGGATGCTGTGTGTGTGCAGTGAGTTGGGTTAGTACAGGATGCTGTGTGTGTGCAGTGAGTGTGGTTAGTACAGGATGCTGTGTGTGTGTGCAGTGAGTGTGGTTAGTACAGGATGCTGTGTGTGTGTGTGCAGTGAGTTGGGTTAGTACAGGATGCTGTGTGTGTGTGCAGTGAGTTGGGTTAGTACAGGATGCTGTGTGTGTGTAGTGAGTTGGGTTAGTACAGGATGCTGTGTGTGTATGTAGTGAGTTGGGTTAGTACAGGATGCTGTGTGTGTGTGTGTAGTGAGTTGAGTTAGTACAGGATGCTGTGTATGTGCAGCGAGTTGGGTTAGTACAGGATGCTGTGTGTGTAGTGAGTTGGGTTAGTACAGGATGCTGTGTGTGTAGTGAGTTGGGTTAGTACAGGATGCTGTGTGTGTAGTGAGTTGGGTTAGTACAGGATGCTGTGTGTGTGTGCAGTGAGTTGGGTTAGTACAGGATGCTGTGTGTGTGTGCAGTGAGTGTGGTTAGTACAGGATGCTGTGTGTGTGCAGTGAGTGTGGTTAGTACAGGATGCTGTGTGTGTGTGCAGTGAGTTGCGTTAGTACAGGATGCTGTGTGTGTGTGTGCAGTGAGTTGGGTTAGTACAGGATGCTGTGTGTGTGTAGTGAGTTGGGTTAGTACAGGATGCTGTGTGTGTATGTAGTGAGTTGGGTTAGTACAGGATGCTGTGTGTGTGTGTGCAGTGAGTTGGGTTAGTACAGGATGCTGTGTGTGTGTAGTGAGTTGGGTTAGTACAGGATGCTGTGTGTGTATGTAGTGAGTTGGGTTAGTACAGGATGCTGTGTGTGTGTGTGTAGTGAGTTGAGTTAGTACAGGATGCTGTGTATGTGCAGCGAGTTGGGTTAGTACAGGATACTGTGTGTGTAGTGAGTTGGGTTAGTACAGGATGCTGTGTGTGTGTGCAGTGAGTTGGGTTAGTACAGGATGCTGTGTGTGTGTGCAGTGAGTGTGGTTAGTACAGGATGCTGTGTGTGTGTGCAGTGAGTGTGGTTAGTACAGGATGCTGTGTGTGTGTGTGCAGTGAGTTGGGTTAGAATAGGATGCTGTGTGTGTGTGCAGTGAGTTGGGTTAGTACAGGATACTGTGTGTGTGTGTGCAGTGAGTTGGGTTAGTACAGGATGCTGTGTGTGTGTGTGCAGTGAGTTGGGTTAGTACAGGATGCTGTGTGTGTGTGCAGTGAGTTGGGTTAGTACAGGATACTGTGTGTGTGCAGTGAGTTGGGTTAGTACAGGATGCTGTGTGTGTGTGTGCAGTGAGTTGGGTTACTACAGGATGCTGTGTGTGTGTGTGTGTGTGCAGTGAGTTGGGTTAGTACAGGATGCTGTGTGTGTGTGTGCAGTGAGTTGGGTTAGTACAGGATGCTGTGTGTGTGTGTGCAGTGAGTTGGGTTAGTACAGGATGCTGTGTGTGTGTGTGCAGTGAGTTGGGTTAGTACAGGATGCTGTGTGTGTGTGTGCAGTGAGTTGGGTTAGTACAGGATGCTGTGTGTGTGTGTGCAGTGAGTTGGGTTAGTACAGGATGCTGTGTGTGTGTGCAGTGAGTTGGGTTAGTACAGGATGCTGTTTGTGTGTGTGCAGTGAGTTGGGTTAGTACAGGATGCTGTATGTGTGCAGTGAGTTGGGTTAGTACAGGATGCTGTGTGTGTGTGTGTGTGTGTGCAGTGAGTTGGGTTACTACAGGATGCTGTGTGTGCAGTGAGTTGGGTTAGTACAGGATGCTGTGTGTGTGTGTGCAGTGAGTTGGGTTAGTACAGGATGCTGTGTGTGTGTGCAGTGAGTTGGGTTAGTACAGGATGCTGTGTGTGTGCAGTGAGTTGGGTTAGTACAGGATGCTGTGTGTGTGTGCAGTGAGTTGGGTTAGTACAGGATGCTGTGTGTGTGTGCAGTGAGTTGGGTTAGTACAGGATGCTGTGTATGTGCAGTGAGTGTGGTTAGTACAGGATGCTGTGTGTGTGTGCAGTGAGTGTGGTTAGTACAGGATGCTGTGTGTGTGTGCAGTGAGTGTGGTTAGTACATGATGCTGTGTGTGTGTGTGTGTGTGTGTGTGTGCAGTGAGTTGGGTTAGAATAGGATGCTGTGTGTGTGTGCAGTGAGTTGGGTTAGTACAGGATGCTGTATGTGTGCAGTGAGTTGGGTTAGTACAGGATGCTGTGTGTGTGCAGTGAGTTGGGTTACTACAGGATGCTGTGTGTGTGCAGTGAGTTGGGTTAGTACAGGATGCTGTGTGTGTGTGTGTGCAGTGAGTTGGGTTAGTACAGGATGCGGTGTGTGTGTGCAGTGAGTTGGGTTAGTACAGGATGCTGTGTGTGTGTGTATGTGCAGTGAGTTGGGCTAGTACAGGATGCTGTGTGTGTGCAGTGAGTTGGGTTAGTACAGGATGCTGTGTGTGTGTGTGTGCAGTGAGTTGGGTTAGTACAGGATGCTGTGTTTGTGCAGTGAGTTGGGCTAGTACAGGATGCTGTGTGTGTGCAGTGAGTGTGGTTAGTACAGGATGCTGTGTGTGTGTGTGTGTGCAGTGAGTTGGGCTAGTACAGGATGCTGTGTGTGTGCAGTGAGTTGGGCTAGTACAGGATGCTGTGTGTGTGCAGTGAGTGTGGTTAGTACAGGATGCTGTGTGTGTGCAGTGAGTGTGGTTAGTACAGGATGCTGTGTGTGTGTGCAGTGAGTTGGGCTAGTACAGGATGCTGTGTGTGTGCAGTGAGTTGGGTTAGTACAGGATGCTGTGTGTGTGTGTGTGTGCAGTGAGTTGGGTTAGTACAGGATGCTGTGTGTGTGCAGTGAGTTGGGCTAGTACAGGATGCTGTGTGTGTGCAGTGAGTGTGGTTAGTACAGGATGCTGTGTGTGTGCAGTGAGTGTGGTTAGTACAGGATGCTGTGTGTGCGTGCAGTGAGTTGGGTTAGTACAGGATGGTGTGTGTGTGTGTGTGCAGTGAGTTGGGCTAGTACAGGATGCTGTGTGTGTGCAGTGAGTTGGGTTAGTACAGGATGCTGTGTGTGTGTGTGTGTGCAGTGAGTTGGGTTAGTACAGGATGCTGTGTGTGTGCAGTGAGTTGGGCTAGTAAAGGATGCTGTGTGTGTGTAGTGAGTTGGGTTAGTACAGGATGCTGTGTGTGTGCAGTGAGTGTGGTTAGTACAGGATGCTGTGTGTGCGTGCAGTGAGTTGGGTTAGTACAGGATGCTGTGTGTGTGTGTGTGTGCAGTGAGTTGGGTTAGTACAGGATGCTGTGTGTGTGCAGTGAGTTGGGTTAGTACAGGATGCTGTGTGTGTGCAGTGAGTTGGGTTAGTACAGGATGCTGTGTGTGTGCAGTGAGTTGGGTTAGTACAGGATGCTGTGTGTGTGTGTGTGCAGTGATATTTACTAGTTATTGTCATATAATGTTATAGATATTCTATTCCTGGAGTTATCTGTATATTAGTGCCAGTGTCACTGCACATAGCTCAGGTACAGCTACAGTTTGTCACTGTTTGTGTGTCAGTAAATTAGTTCTGGCCTCACTCTCTCAGCTGCTTGGTATCTGCTTTATAAATGTTATTTTGTTTAGAAACCAATTAATCACTGTCAGTCGCTGTGCTGTCACCTGTGCTGTCACCAGTGGACATAACAGCTACACGTTGTATTCACTGATCCTGAGATAGGATAGACTTTTCATTTGTAAATTACTCATTTAACAAAATATTTTTTTTAAAAAAGTTAAAGGGACATTAAACACTAAATACATGCTAGATAGAATGATGCATTCAAAGAAAAGTTTAGTCCATGTAGATGTATTTTTTAAAGTTTCATTAGTTGTTTAAAAAGTGACAAAATAAGTGTAAAGGTTTAGTGTCTATAAAACACTGGGAGCTGCCATGTTGTAACTTGTGTTACCTTCTCTGCTGTGGCCAATTAGAGACAGTTATAAATAGGTCACTAGAGTGTGCCGCCAATGGTTGTGCTGGATTTAACAGTGTTCTGCACTTCCATTTCTAACAGGAACTGAAAAGCTCACAATTTCAGAATGGAATTACAGGCAAAGAGGACAAAATAAATAATGAAAGTATATTGCAGAGTTGTTTTATTATATACAATTTATCATTTTATATTACCATCTCAAAGTGTTTAATGTCCCTTTAAAAGCTACTTATATGTGACCTACATATAGTTACCTATATTGCCCCTGTTCTCAGCGACTCCGAATGGACATAAATATTTTCACTCTTTTTCCGTTACCGCCTCAGGTCAGCTGCTGATCCAGATGGCCGACAGTTGTAGAACTGCAAGCGCTGGGCTGGATTTAGTGGTAAGTTAACCCTATATTAGACAGCTAGCCCATGTGTTGCCAGAAATACCCCTCAAACCTGAAATATCTGACCGCAAGGGGGTGTGGGTGCTTAGGTAGGCAGCCATCTTGTATGCGTTATGTAAGAACTGGCAGCAGCATATTTGACTGACATCTGTGAGAGCAGCGCCTTATGTTACTGTGGCACGTGCGCCTTATGTTACTGTGGCACGTGCGCCTTATGTTACTGTGGCACGTGCGCCTTATGTTACTGTGGCATGTGCGCCTTAAGACTGAACATATAGCAATCACTAAATGACTTCAGTGTGTGAGCTGGACTATGGCATCACAAACGTATCAGTCATTAGCGTGATGCATGAGGATGATATACTCAGTGTTATACACAGACTGCACTGTACACTTATTAGGTGATATTAACCCTTTGTTTCTGGGAATTTCAGAGAAAAACTTGCTGAAAGTACAGGAGAATGTTTAGCATTTTTGTCAGCACTCCAGGTCTCTTCACCTCACTGGTCATCGCCCCCTTAGGTACTGGCAGCCAGTCTGTCCGTATGCACTGTAGTTTTTTGTTTTTTTTATATATAAATTTTTATTTTCTGTAGTGTAGGGATTCCTCCTCACCCTCCCACCTCCTTGATGCTTCTATAACAGCTCTGTAACCCTTCCCGTCTGGCAGTAACAAGTTAGTACATTTATGTTTTTAATTATTTATTATATTTCCTTTCTGTAGTATCGGAATCCCCCTTACCACCGCCCACCCCCCTCCACTTACACAAACTTCCAAACGATCAGCTTTTTTTTCTCTAGTGTAGGGACACATCTCCCCTCTCCAACTGTTCATATTGTTTTGTAGTGTAGCATCCCTCCCTCTCCCCTCCCACGATGGGCCGCCCACCCGCCCGCCTCCCTCCCACACTTTCTGCACCCCCGGGTTTGGCTCCCGCTGTTAGAATGATGGACATACGTACGACGTCAACACAGTATGCTGGGAAAAGTGATGTAGTGCCTATGTCAAAAAGGTGCAAGCGGTTAATAGTAACATTTATTAATAGTCAATAGTAAGCTCTATTTAACAAGCTCCGTATGTAGCTTGATGGCCCCTGTTTCTGGCGAGTCTTCAGACTCGCCAGAAAGAGCAGTTATGAAGCTGCGGTCACAAAGACCGCTGCTCCATAACCTGTCCGCCTGCTCTGAGCAGGCGGACAGACATCGTAACAATACAACCCGATCGAGTATGATCGGGTTGATTGACACCCCCCTGCTGGCGGCCCATTGGCCGCGAGTCTGCAGGGGGCGGCGTTGCACCAGCAGCTCACAAGAGCGTATTGCTCGCTGTATTCAGCGAGGTCTCGCGGACCTGATCCGCAGTGTCGGATCAGGTCCGCCAGACCTTGATAAATATCCCCCAATGTGTCATAACATTACATGTGAATAGGTGTTAAAGGGATTTGGAAGTCAGAATTAAACTTTTTTACGAGACAGAGCGCACAATTTTATAAAACCTTCAAATCTAGGTTTAATCAAAGTCCCCTATCTTTCTTGATCTTCTTTGTTGAAACGTAGCTCTTTTCCATGAACGCATACTGAGATAGCCTCAGGAGTGTGCATGTGCCTTGTGCACTATATGTTAGCAGTTTTTGAGACATTGGCCTAGATTCAGAGACCCTGTTGTTGAGGGGTTTTGTTGTAAAGGTGAGAAAATCATAGAGTGTTGCTTCACTAGCGGACGACCCGGCCATGAACTTCTATAGTTGTGTGAGGTGCCAGTACGTGATATTGTGTACATGAAACGAGAGTTACAACCACAACAAGTCAGCAACTTGTGTAAATGGTTGCAACTGTGAAACCTCTGCACGTCTGTCTGTTACAGTAAAGTTGTCTCGCTGGATAGAAGGAAACGTGTTCTGGTTATGGGCGTTCCAAGACTTCTAGAAACGCGGTTGGGAGTTTTTACGTACTCCTAGTACGCAGGTTTCATAAAAACTCTATTGCACCTGCAAAGTATCTGGTCTCGCTGTCGTGTCTCTCTATTTCAAAGTAGACAGTTTAAAGGGGCAGGAGGTAATCAGCTGTGTCAGAAACGAGACACAAGTGTAAGGTCCTGAGGACATAGCAATCTTTTCCACTCAAGCAAATGCTTAAAGAATAACGGCAACTCGCATGTAGAATTGTTATAGAGAGCAGCCTTTATAGAATATGCAGCAGCTTTGAATACAAATTAAGTTATTGTCCCCATTATATGATCCAAGAAATAAAACAGCCTTTTCTTCTGTTATGTGTGATCAGTCCACGGGTCATCATTACTTCTGGGATATAACTCCTCCCCAACAGGAAATGCAAGAGGATTCACCCAGCAGAGCTGCATATAGCTCCTCCCCTCTACGTCAGTCCCAGTCATTCTCTTGCACCCAACGACTAGATAGGATGTGTGAGAGGACTATGGTGATTATACTTAGTTTTTATGACTTCAATCAAAAGTTTGTTATTTTACAATAGCACCGGAGCGTGTTATTACTTCTCTGGCAGAGTTTGAGGAAGAATCTGCCAGAGTTTTTTACTATGATTTTAACCGGAGTAGTTAAGATCATATTGCTGTTCTCGGCCATCTGAGGGAGGTAAAAGCTTCAGATCAGGGGACAGCGGGCAGATGAATCTGCATTGAGGTATGTAGCAGTTTTTATTTTCTGAATGGAATTGATGAGAAAATCCTGCCATACCGTTATAATGACATGTATGTATACACTTCAGTATTCTGGGGATGGTATTTCACCGGAACTACTCTGTTAAAAGTCACTAATCCTTTTAATAAGTATTTATCATGTTAAACGTTTTTGCTGGAATGTAGAATCGTTTACATTGCTGAGGTACTGAGTGAATAAATATTTGGGCATTATTTTCCACTTGGCAGTTGTTTGCTTTTAATTGTGACAGTTTCGTTTCTCTTCACTGCTGTGAGGGAGGGGCTGTTTTTGGCGCTCTTTGCTACGCATCAAAAAATTCCAGTCAGTTACTCTTATATTTCCTGCATGATCCGGTTCATCTCTGACAGATCTCAGGGGTCTTCAAACTTCTTTGGAGGGAGGTAGATTCTCTCAGCAGAGCTGTGAGAATTTTATATTGACTGTGAATAAAAACGTTGCTCTGTAATTTTTATGTCAAATTTAATGATTGTTATTTTACTAATGGGAACAAACCTTTGCTAAAAGTTATGTTGTTTTAAAGTTTGAGGCTATAACTGTTTTTCAGTTCATTATTTCAACTGTCATTTAATCGTTTAGTACCTCTTTGAGGCACAGTACGTTTTTGCTAAAAAAGATTATAACCAAGTTGCAAGTTTATTGCTAGTGTGTTAAACATGTCTGACTCAGAGGAAGATATCTGTGTCATTTGTTCCAATGCCAAGGTGGAGCCCAATAGAAATTTATGTACTAACTGTATTGATGCTACTTTAAATAAAAGTCAATCTGTACAATGTGAACAAATTTCACCAAACAGCGAGGGGAGAGTTATGCCGACTAACTCGCCTCACGCGGCAGTACCTGCATCTCCCGCCCGGGAGGTGCGTGATATTATGGCGCCTAGTACATCTGGGCGGCCATTACAGATAACATTACAAGATATGGCTACTGTTATGACTGAAGTTTTGTCTAAATTACCAGAACTAAGAGGCAAGCGTGATCACTCTGGGGTGAGAACAGAGTGCGCTGATAATACTAGGGCCATGTCTGATACTGCGTCACAGCTTGCAGAGCATGAGGACGGAGAGCTTCATTCTGTGGGTGACGGTTCTGATCCAAACAGATTGGATTCAGATATTTCAAATTTTAAATTTAAATTGGAGAACCTCCGTGTATTACTAGGGGAGGTCTTAGCAGCTCTCAATGATTGTAACACCGTTGCAATACCAGAGAAACTGTGTAGGTTGGATAAATACTTTGCGGTACCGGCGAGTACTGACGTTTTTCCTATACCTAAGAGACTAACTGAAATTGTTACTAAGGAGTGGGATAGACCCGGTGTGCCGTTCTCACCCCCTCCGATATTTAGAAAAATGTTTCCAATAGACGCCACCACACGGGACTTATGGCAAACGGTCCCTAAGGTGGAGGGAGCAGTTTCTACTTTAGCTAAGCGTACCACTATCCCGGTGGAGGATAGCTGTGCTTTTTCAGATCCAATGGATAAAAAATTAGAGGGTTACCTTAAGAAAATGTTTGTTCAACAAGGTTTTATATTGCAACCCCTTGCATGTATCGCGCCGATTACGGCTGCGGCAGCATTTTGGATTGAGTCTCTGGAAGAGAACCTTAGTTCATCTACGCTAGACGACATTACGGACAGGCTTAGAGTCCTTAAACTAGCTAATTCATTCATTTCGGAGGCCGTAGTACATTTAACCAAACTTACGGCTAAGAACTCAGGATTCGCCATACAGGCACGTAGGGCGCTGTGGCTAAAATCCTGGTCAGCTGATGTTACTTCTAAGTCCAAATTACTTAATATACCTTTCAAGGGGCAGTCTTTATTTGGGCCCGGTTTGAAAGAAATTATCGCTGACATTACAGGAGGTAAGGGCCACGCTCTACCTCAAGACAAAGCCAAAGCTAAGGCTAGACAGTCTAATTTTCGTCCCTTTCGGAATTTCAAAACAGGAGCAGCATCAACCTCCACTGCACCAAAACAGGAAGGAGCTGTTGCTCGTTA
Organism: Bombina bombina; assembly: GCF_027579735.1. Taxonomy (NCBI): domain Eukaryota; kingdom Metazoa; phylum Chordata; class Amphibia; order Anura; family Bombinatoridae; genus Bombina; species Bombina bombina. Next base: position 22,775 of record NW_026510995.1, on the reverse strand, counting down.
CAGGCAAGGCTGGAAGCCTAACCAGTCCTGGAACAAGAGCAAGCAGGCCAGGAAACCTGCTGTTGCCCCAAAGACAGCATGAACCGAGAGCCCCCGATCCGGGACCGGATCTAGTGGGGGGCAGACTTTCTCTCTTCGCCCAGGCCTGGGCAAGAGATGTTCAGGATCCCTGGGCACTAGAGATCATATCTCAGGGATACCTTCTAGACTTCAAATTATCTCCCCCAAGAGGGAGATTTCATCTGTCAAGGTTGTCAACAAACCAGATAAAGAAAGAAGCGTTTCTACGCTGTGTACAAGATCTGTTATTAATGGGAGTGATCCATCCGGTTCCGCGGTCGGAACAAGGACAAGGGTTCTACTCAAACCTGTTTGTGGTTCCCAAAAAAGAGGGAACTTTCAGGCCAATCTTAGATTTAAAGATTCTAAACAAATTCCTAAGAGTTCCATCGTTCAAAATGGAAACTATTCGGACAATTTTACCCATGATCCAAAAGGGTCAGTACATGACCACAGTGGATTTAAAAGATGCTTACCTTCACATACCGATCCACAAAGATCATCACCGGTATCTAAGGTTTGCCTTCTTAGACAGGCACTACCAGTTTGTAGCTCTTCCATTCGGATTGGCTACGGCTCCAAGAATCTTCACAAAGGTTCTGGGTGCCCTTCTGGCGGTACTAAGACCGCGAGGGATTTCGGTAGCTCCGTACCTAGACGACATTCTAATACAAGCTTCAAGCTTTCAAACTGCCAAGTCTCATACAGAGTTAGTTCTGGCATTTCTAAGGTCGCATGGATGGAAAGTGAACGAAAAGAAGAGTTCTCTCTTTCCTCTCACAAGAGTTCCATTCTTGGGGACTCTTATAGATTCTGTAGAAATGAAGATTTACCTGACAGAAGACAGGTTAACAAAGCTTCAAAATGCATGCCGTGTCCTTCATTCCATTCAACACCCGTCAGTAGCTCAATGCATGGAGGTGATCGGCTTAATGGTAGCGGCAATGGACATAGTACCTTTCGCACGCCTACACCTCAGACCGCTGCAATTGTGCATGCTAAGTCAGTGGAATGGGGATTACTCAGATTTGTCCCCTACTCTGAATCTGAATCAAGAGACCAGAAATTCTCTTCTATGGTGGCTTTATCGGCCACACCTGTCCAGGGGGATGCCATTCAGCAGGCCAGACTGGACAATTGTAACAACAGACGCCAGCCTACTAGGTTGGGGCGCTGTCTGGAATTCTCTGAAGGCTCAGGGACTATGGAATCAGGAGGAGAGTCTCCTTCCAATAAACATTCTGGAATTGAGAGCAGTTCTCAATGCCCTTCTGGCTTGGCCCCAATTAACAACTCGGGGGTTCATCAGGTTTCAGTCGGACAACATCACGACTGTAGCTTACATCAACCATCAGGGAGGGACAAGAAGCTCCCTAGCAATGATGGAAGTATCAAGGATAATTCGCTGGGCAGAGTCTCACTCTTGCCACCTGTCAGCAATCCACATCCCGGGAGTGGAGAACTGGGAGGCGGATTTCTTGAGTCGCCAGACTTTTCATCCGGGGGAGTGGGAACTTCATCCGGAGGTCTTTGCCCAAATACTTCGACGTTGGGGCAAACCAGAGATAGATCTCATGGCGTCTCGCCAGAACGCCAAACTTCCTCGCTACGGGTCCAGATCCAGGGATCCGGGAGCGGTTCTGATAGATGCTTTGACAGCACCTTGGAACTTCGGGATGGCTTATGTGTTTCCGCCCTTCCCGCTGCTTCCTCGGTTGATTACCAAAATCAAACAGGAGAGAGCATCAGTGATTCTAATAGCGCCTGCATGGCCACGCAGGACTTGGTATGCAGATCTAGTGGACATGTCATCCTGTCCGCCTTGGTCTCTACCTCTAAGACAGGACCTTCTGATACAGGGTCCATTCAAACATCAAAATCTAACTTCTCTGAAGCTGACTGCTTGGAAATTGAACGCTTGATTTTATCAAAACGTGGTTTTTCTGAGTCGGTTATTGATACCCTGATACAGGCTAGGAAGCCTGTTACCAGAAGGATTTACCATAAAATATGGCGTAAATACCTATACTGGTGCGAATCCAAAGGTTACTCCTGGAGTAAGGTTAGGATCGCTAGGATATTGTCTTTTCTACAAGAAGGTTTAGAAAAGGGTTTATCAGCTAGTTCATTAAAGGGACAGATTTCAGCTCTGTCCATCTTGTTACACAGGCGTCTGTCAGAAAATCCAGACGTCCAGGCCTTTTGTCAGGCTTTAGCTAGGATCAAGCCTGTGTTCAAAGCTGTTGCTCCGCCATGGAGTTTAAACTTAGTTCTTAACGTTTTACAGGGTGTTCCGTTTGAACCCCTTCATTCCATTGATATAAAATTGTTATCTTGGAAAGTTCTGTTTTTAATGGCTATTTCCTCGGCTCGAAGAGTCTCTGAGTTATCAGCCTTACATTGTGATTCTCCTTATCTGATTTTTCACTCAGACAAGGTAGTTCTGCGTACTAAACCTGGGTTCTTACCTAAGGTAGTCACTAACAGGAACATCAATCAAGAGATTGTTGTTCCATCCTTGTGTCCAAATCCTTCTTCAAAGAAGGAACGTCTTCTACACAATCTGGATGTAGTTCGTGCCCTCAAGTTCTACTTGCAGGCAACTAAAGATTTTCGCCAAACTTCTTCCCTGTTTGTCGTTTATTCTGGACAGAGGAGAGGTCAAAAAGCTTCTGCTACCTCTCTCTCTTTTTGGCTTCGTAGCATAATACGTTTAGCCTATGAGACTGCTGGACAGCAGCCTCCTGAAAGAATTACAGCTCACTCCACTAGAGCTGTGGCTTCCACTTGGGCCTTTAAGAATGAGGCCTCTGTTGAACAGATTTGCAAGGCTGCAACTTGGTCTTCGCTTCATACTTTTTCCAAATTTTACAAATTTGACACTTTTGCTTCTTCGGAGGCTATTTTTGGGAGAAAGGTTCTTCAGGCAGTGGTTCCTTCTGTATAATGAGCCTGCCTATCCCTCCCGTCATCCGTGTACTTTTGCTTTGGTATTGGTATCCCAGAAGTAATGATGACCCGTGGACTGATCACACATAACAGAAGAAAACATAATTTATGCTTACCTGATAAATTCCTTTCTTCTGTTGTGTGATCAGTCCACGGCCCGCCCTGTTTTTAAGGCAGGTAAATATCTTTTAAATTATACTCCAGTCACCACTTCACCCTTGGTTACTCCTTTCTCGTTGATTCTTGGTAGAATGACTGGGACTGACGTAGAGGGGAGGAGCTATATGCAGCTCTGCTGGGTGAATCCTCTTGCATTTCCTGTTGGGGAGGAGTTATATCCCAGAAGTAATGATGACCCGTGGACTGATCACACAACAGAAGAAAGGAATTTATCAGGTAAGCATAAATTATGTTTTCCCCTCAGACAGTTATCCAAGATTCTAAAATAATAAAAGTCAGTCTACATAATGGATTGTTGTAGGTAACTGCTGGTAGAAATTTTAGGACAATGTTCTTCTGCCAAATGACACTCCCTTTAATTAGCGATCTGATTTGCTATGTATATAGATCAGCAACTTATATGTATTAAATTTGCATCATTCTTTTGGTATCATTTGTAAAAGGAGTAGCAATGCACTACTGGGATCAAGCTGCTGATTGGTGACTGAACATCTATGGCTCTTGTCATTGGCTCATGTAATATGTTTAGCTCCCAGTAGTGCATTGCTGCTCCTTCAACAAAGGACACCAGAAGAATGCAGCAAATTTGATAATACATATACATTGGAAAGTTGTCTAAATTATATCTTTTCTGAATTGTGAAAGAAAAAAAATGGGTTTAACTTGTTTTTATATTTCTTTTATTTTTCTGAAACTGTTATAAAGTTTCCTTTTGTGCGTCACTCATAACACTTTAATTTGTACTCTCCTGTCCCTTTAAATGATATAAAATAAAAGTCTGCGTTAGAATAATCTCAGACACAGAGGAGTTTTGAGTCGGTTACATTTGTCGCAAGAGGCTTCAGAAAGTGTCACAATCGTGTGTGCAGCTTGATCCTATAGTGTTCTCTTTATAAACAGTTAACTCCCTATATTAACCCTGAATATTCTGTCATGTTCTCTTGTCTTATTAAAAGTGTAGGTCCCATGACAGACAATTTATTAACCAATAACTGCTCTGATTATATTCTACCTAAGTGGAACATAAATATTATGTAAAATAATAACTCCATATGACGTGTTGGCTGCCACCTGTATTTTAGATTTGTTTACAGCATTTTCTTTTGTAAGTTACCCATGTGACAACCTCCAGGGATAAAGCCCTCAACATCAAGTGCCAGGGACACCATACTCCAGGGCCCCCACAGCCATAGATCCTCCCTCCAGGAACAGACCCCACACTACAGGGCCCCAGAGCAACAGACCTCCTATCCGGACACTCCCACTCCAGTGACAAGGCACCCACTCTGCAGACCCTTAACGGCTTAGTTACTGCTAGCGCAGCTGTCTGTGATTCTGATCATCTGCTTCATTTTAATGGCTGTAGCTCTTAATAAATCATTTACTTATTAATCCACATTATATATAAGCAATTAAGCTTGAACTGTTCATATATGTTATGGATTTCTAGGAAAATGAATTCTACCATTGCTATTAAAAATTGGAAAAAGGTAGAAGATTTAGAAGATAATGGCAAATTTGTTGCACTAATTTGTCACCTGTCCAATATGGCTGCTCTGTAACGCACAGTGAAAATAACATGATTTACTAATGTGTTGTTTCTAGTTCCAGACATTACACACTGATATTCTACAACAGATGGACAAGAACACCAAGTTAGACATGCAGTTTATACACGTGAGCCTCATACCTGTCTGTCTGTCTGTCTGTGTGTCGCTAGAGCTCTCCTCTCTTCCTCGCTTGTTTTCTACATTTCTACCTTAAAAAGCATAAAGTAATGTTCTTTTGTGATGAGAACAGAGCTTCCCCAACCAATTGCAGAACACAGATGCCAGGTGTCCCATATTTAACAGGACAGTCCTGCATTATAACTGTAAAATTAGTGTTAAACTGATAATATACTAACCTGATTAAGCCTGGCATCTAGTATGGGCAAATAACTGACAGGGATCTCATGTGATTGGGGCTACAGGGTGAGAGGAAGGCACTGATGTGAGGCCCCATGTGATCTGGTCTAGATGTGATCACAACCTCAATCATCACCTCTGTAGGATCACTGGATAGCCCACCAGTATACACTGCCTCTCTCTTCTCCCCCTCCTATAGTTTCTGCTTTTAACATTTTTGCCAAATTGTGGAGCTGCAAATCCATAAGTCGTTGAATTCGGTGATCCCCCCCCCTATTTTCCTGTCACCTACCTTTATTTGATCATCTCTTTTCCGCTCCCTACAAACAGGACAGTCAGAACCGCTATGAAATGGAATATCGTCACCGAGCCGCTACTCTGGACAAGTGCATGTCAGAGGTCTGGAAGATGGAGCGGCAGAGAGACCGTAACCTGAGGGACATGAAGGTGAGACCGACAGCCACGGGCGTACTTGCAGAATTGGGATAAGAGATCTCTCACTAAATATATCAGATCCTTACACCACAAAACCTTTTTGTTTTTTAATTTATCGTGACCCTACGACTCCTATCTGTAGATCCATCAGATCCTTTATAGAATGTATAGAATGTGTGCGACCTTAAAGGGACATATTAGTATAAAACTTGTAAGATTCCGAGAGAGATTACTTCTGTTATTAGATTTACTTCTTGCTCTTGGTTAAAGCATAGCTTCTTTACATGAGACCACACTGGGCAGCAGTATCTGTTATATATAGTGCTCTCTATGTCTCCATTTATTCCCTGACCACATTCTCATGTCTCAGCACCTGTCTGTATCTCCCCTGCCCCTTTGCCCTCTCACCCCTCTGCTCTCTGGCACAGGAGAACGTTAATATGCTGCACTCAGACATGTTGTCCTTTGTCCGGGAGAGTCAGCGTGCAGCAGAACTGGAAGAGAAGCGCAGATACCGCTTCCTCGCAGAGAAACACTGGCTGCTGTGTAGCACTTTCTTGCAGTACCATAACCGGGTGAGTGGCCCCAAGAATTTGTTTTTGTGTTTAATTTAGAACCCTTTTTTCCAAGCAAAAAAACAAAACAAAAACAAATGTTGTGTTGCATTTTTTGTCCCTACCACACAGGCTCAGGGGGTGCTACAGACTCGACTGCCCGCATGGAAGGAGCAGGTTGAGACCAGCAGAACACAGGCTGGACCAGTACCTCAGGCACAGAACTACAACAGAGCAAGCGTTAACGCACGAGACTCCATGCAAATGGTAACAGTGACGGGAACACTGATTAACAATGTGCAAAAATCACAGTAGAGGTGACCAAGGCTTAAAGGGACACTGAACACAAATTTTTCATTTCATAGAGCATGAAATTTTAAGCAACGTTCTAATTTACTCCTATTATCAATTTTTCTTCGTTCTCTTGCTATCTTTATTTTAACAGCAGGAATGTAAGCTTAGGAGCCAGGCCATTTTAGGTTCAGCACCATGAATAGCGCTCGTTTATTGGAGGCTACATTTAGCCACCAATAAGCAAGCATAACCCAGGTTCTCAACCAAAAATGGGCCGCCTCCTGTGCATCAAATTCCTGATTTTTAAATAAAGATAGCAAGAGAACAAATAAAAATTGATAATAGGAGTTAATTAGAAAGTTACTTAAAATTGCTGCTCTATCTGAATCATGAAATAAAAAAATTGGGTTTAGTATCCCTTTAAACAACAGATAACAATAATGTGTGCATGAGCTGGTTACGTTCTAAGCTCTTCCCATGTGCATGCGTTTGTAACATTCAAAGCTCTCCCTGTGTGCATGAGCTGGTTATGTTCTAAGCTCTTCCCATGTGCATGCGTTTGTAACATTCAAAGCTCTCCCTGTGTGCATGAGCTGGTTATGTTCTAAGCTCTTCCCATGTGCATGCGTTTGTAACATTCAAAGCTCTCCCTGTGTGCATGAGCTGGTTATGTTCTAAGCTCTTCCCATGTGCATGCGTTTGTAACATTCAAAGCTCTCTCTGTGTGCATGAGCTGGTTATGTTCTAAGCTCTTCCCATGTGCATGCGTTTGTAACATTCAAAGCTCTCTCTGTGTGCATGTGCTGGTTAAATTCTAAGCTCTCTCTGTGTGCATGCGCTGGTCACATTCTATGCTCTTTGTGTGTGCATGCGCTGGTCACATTCTAAGCTCTCTCTGTGTGCATGCGCTGGTCACATTCTATGCTCTTCCTGTGTGCATGCGCTGGTCACATTCTAAGCTCTCTCTGTGTGCATGCGCTGGTCACATTCTATGCTCTTTCTGTGTGCATGCGCTGGTCACATTCTAAGCTCTCTCTGTGTGCATGCGCTGGTCACATTCTAAGCTCTCTCTGTGTGCATGCGCTGCTCACATTCTAAGCTCTCTCTGTGTGCATGCGCTGGTCACATTCTAAGCTCTCTCTGTGTGCATGCGCTGGTCACATTCTAAGCTCTTCCTGTGTGCATGTGCCGGTCACATTCTAAGCTCTTCCTGTGTGCATGCGCTGGTCACATTCTAAGCTCTTCCTGTGTGCATGCACTGGTCACATTCTAAGCTCTTCCTGTGTGCATGTGCCGGTCACATTCTAAGCTCTTCCTGTGTGCATGCGCTGGTCACATTCTAAGCTATCTCTGTGTGCATGCGCTGGTCACATTCTATGCTCTCTCTGTGTGCATGCGCTGGTCACATTCTAAGCTCTCTCTGTGTGCATGCGCTGGTCACATTCTAAGCTCTCTCTGTGTGCATGTGCCGGTCACGTTCTAAGCTCTTCCTGTGTGCATGTGCCGGTCATGTTCTAAGCTCTCTCTGTGTGCATGTGCCGGTCACGTTCTAAGCTCTTCCTGTGTGCATGTGCCGGTCACGTTCTAAGCTCTCTCTGTGTGCATGTGCCGGTCACGTTCTAAGCTCTCTCTGTGTGCATGTGCTGGTCACATTCTAAGCTCTTTCTGTGTGCATGTGCTGGTCACATTCTATGCTCTTCCTGTGTGCATGTGCAGGTCACATTCTATGCTCTTCCTGTGTGCATGTGCTGGTCACATTCTATGCTCTCCCTGTGTGCATGTGCTGGTCACATTCTATGCTCTCCCTGTGTGCATGTGCTGGTCACATTCTAAGCTCTCTCTGTGTGCATGTGCTTGTCACGTTCTAAGCTCTCTCTGTGTGCATGTGCTGGTCACGTTCTAAGCTCTCTCTGTGTGCATGTGCTGGTCACATTCTATGCTCTTCCTGTGTGCATGTGCTGGTCACATTCTATGCTCTTCCTGTGTGCATGTGCTGGTTACATTCTAAGCTATCTCTGTGTGCATGTGCTGGTTACATTCTAAGCTATCTCTGTGTGCATGTGCTGGTTACATTCTAAGCTATCTCTGTGTGCATGTGCTGGTCACATTCTAAGCTCTCTGTGTGTGCATGTGCTGGTCATGTTCTAAGCTCTCTCTGTGTGCATGTGCTGGTCACGTTCTATGCTCTTCCTGTGTGCATGTGCTGGTCACGTTCTATGCTCTTCCTGTGTGCATGTGCTGGTCACGTTCTAAGCTCTCTGTGTGTGCATGTGCAGGTCACGTTCTATGCTCTTCCTGTGTGCATGCGCTGATTACATTCTATGCTCTTCCTGTGTGCATATGCAGGTCACATTCTATGCTCTCTCTGTCTGTGTGCATGTGCTGGTCACATTCTTTGCTCTTCCTGTGTGCATATGCAGGTCACATTCTATGCTCTTCCTGTGTGCATGTGCAGGTCACGTTCTATGCTCTCTCTGTCTGTGTGCATGTGCTGGTCACATTCTATGCTCTTCCTGTGTGCATATGCAGGTCACAGTCTATGCTCTTCCTGTGTGCATGTGCAGGTCACATTCTATGCTCTTCCTGTGTGCATGTGCAGGTCACATTCTATGCTCTCTATGTGTGCATGCGCAAGTCACGTTCTAAGCTCTCTGTGTGCATGTGCTGGTCACATTCTATGCTCTTCCTGTGTGCATGTGCTGGTCACATTCTATGCTCTTTCTGTGTGCACGTGCTGGTCACATTCTATGCTCTTCCTGTGTGCATGTGCTGGTCAAGTTTTAAGCTCTTCTTGTGTGCATGCGCTGGTCACGTTCTAAGCTCTTCCTGTGTGCATACGCTGGGTACGTTCTAAAACCTCCCTGTGTGCATAATCTGGTTACCTACTGATATCACAAAATACACATGTATAGAGGGCAACCTAGACTGCATATACACGAGATTAATTGAGCATGTGTTAGTTATGTTCTAAGCTCTCTCTGTGTGCATGTGCTGGTCACATTCTAAGCTCTCTCTCTGTGCATGCGCTGGTCACTTTCTGAGCTCTCTCTTTGTGCATGTGCTGGTCACATTTTAAGCTCTCTCTCTCTCTCTCTCTGTGCATGCGCTGGTCACATTCTAAGCTCTCTCTCTGTGCATGCGCTGGTCACATTCTAAGACCTCCCTTTGTGCATACGCTGGTTTCCTACTGATATCACACAATACACATGTATAGAGGGCAACCTAGACTGCATATACATGAGATTAATGGAAGATATGCAGGTAGCGTACAAGGGACACAATGATGTTGTATCGTTGCCAGGCACCGAGACCCCTGGGAGAGGTACCTATAATGAGTCGCACAGCAAGTCCTGCAGAAAATGCAGAACATTCGGATTTTGCTAAAAGAGGACTACCAAGGACACCATCATCCGGTAAGCAGACAGCATTGTGTGTCTGAGTTTTGTACACTTAGATTGTTGAAGTTATCTACAATCTTTCTCTGTCACAGGTTCCCTAAACAGCATTCAGCTCCGCACTCGCTCCAGTTCCTTTGGGGAGGTGGCTGTGGCTGCTGTGGCAGCTGCTGCATCTAGTCCAGGAACTAGAAGAGTTCAGGCTATCGTAGATCATAACCCAGGAGGAAATCGCACACTTCTCCAGTTTTCCAAAGGTGCTGTCATTACCGTGCTGGTCCCCGAAGCCCGGAATGGCTGGCTGTATGGCAAGCTGGAGAATCAATCCACGTAAGTGTAAATAAGACAAGGGGGACTCAGTCATATCCAATGTCTGCTTTTGTTTTTTTCCCATTTAACAGCAATGTGTTTATGTGCTCACTGGCACACTAGGTACTACAAAATATGTTTATTTATATTTAGTTTAGTTCCTATTTTATTGAAATATGTTTTGCTTTAGCAGGAAATCTACAAAAAAAAGGACATATACTCTGTCTCACCCTGAAAGTAAATCATTAAACTCAAGCTACTAATTAACAAAAAACACAATTGGTGGCAAAGGCCCACCAATTGCCAAAGAATACACTAATAGCACTCTTGATTCCTATTGATTGTGAATAAAGTAGTATTATGGTAGTGTTTGGTGTTACTTTATACTACAGACATATATTAAAATATAACAACTTTTATTAGTAAAATTAAAAATGGGTGAAGATATAAAAACATTAACCCAAGACAATGTCACCAATGATATGCTAAGTATTAACCCTTATTGAGACAATATAAAATCGGCTGCCTTATTGCTTGATAAATAGCCTTAATACCTTGGTATAAAATCAAACTACGCACTATAGCACAATAAATCAATTTGCATTGCTTATGTACTAGTTCTTTGGTAGTATTGATACGGTATGTTAATGGATATATTATTGTGTTGTTGTTCCCACGGCAAATAGATATTATAAGGTGGTCTAATATAAGTTTAGCTCAACATAATGATTGTATCCATAGTCACAAAATAATAAGTTAAGCAATTGCTTAGAAAAATGGTTGACTAGCAATTGTATCACAACACTTTTTAAAGTAGCATGTAGATTAGAAACATATGTATCAAGCAAACGTTTAATATAGCCATTATCATACCATATCAATACTACCAAAGCACTAGTAAATAAGCAATGCAAATTGATTTATTGTGCTATAGTGCGTAGTTTGATATTATACCAAGGTATTAAGGCTATTTATCAAGCAATAAGGCAGCCGATTTTATATTGTCACAATAGCGTTTAATACTTAGCATATCATTGGTGACATTGTCTTGGGTTAATGTTTTTATATCTTCACCCATTTTTAATTTTACTAATAAAAGTTGTTATATTTTAATATATGTCTGTGGTATAAAGTTACACCAAACACTACATTAATACTACTTTATTCACAATCAATAGGAATCAAGAGTGCTGTTAGTGTATTATTTGGCAATCGTGTTTTTTGTTAATACTGTTAATACTTTACTTAATACACAGCACGTATCAGCAATATTAATAATATAAATTTAATCTGACTATAAGATTGAAATAATATTTGTCATAGCTGACTATCATTCCTAAGGTAGTGCCTTTGATCTCGCTCCTTTACAAGCTACTAATTACCTGCAGTGGGTGTTAGGTTTTGTATTCATGCAAATGCTTATAGTGAAATCACTGTAAGCTTCCTGGTCTGCTAATTCCTTCCTGTAGTAAACTGGCACTAAATCTGTCTTTACAACCAGGAAGTGTCTCAAAGGTTTTTTTTACATAATGTGCTACACAAGGGTTTTATAATGAGCTGTATATGGATACAAATAGAAATATTTCAATATTTTCCAGTTGACATTTATTAATAAATGTTCCCCTTTGTCTCCTTTCCATTAGAGCAAAGCTTTCCAAACTGTGTATCGTGACACATTAGTGTGTCGGTGGCAGTGTGTAGGTGTGTCCCAACTTCAGCACAAATTTTTTTGAATTTAAATTTTTTTTGAACATTTTATTTTTTTGGTTTCTGACTTTCCGCCTACCTGCTATGCATATCACATGGTTGACACGTGATTGATACCTAGTGGGTCACAGATCATCTTAACCTATTGGCGCAGCTCAGCGGGAACTGAAACTACTCCCATTGGCGGCACATTGGCTTCTGACTGCACGTGTAGTCTCCTCAATCGGCTCGTGACTGCATATGTAGTCAGTGAGTGGGACAGCAGTGCGTTTGCAGCGCGGGCAGTAGTCAGTCTGACTCGCAGAGGGCGGCAGTTTAAACGCTGAGCTGAAGTCAGTGCTTTTTTGTTTGTCTTTTTGCAGCTAGCTCCCAGTAGTGCATTGCTGCTCCTGCTATTGATATATGGATAGGAAGTGGAAGCTTAAAAATGCTTGATGATGAAATGCGAGTGTCTTTATCTAATTTTCCACTAAATATTCAGAAACTGTGTTCATCCCATCAACCTCATACATCCTATTAAAATAGTAGGTAGCTATTGGTGATGTTAAACTTTTTTCCATCTAAAGGGGAGGAGAGTCCACAGCTTCATTCATTACTATTGGGAATTAAGAACCTGGCCACCAGGAGGAGGCAAAGACACCCCAGCCAAAGGCTTAAATACTCCTCCCACTCCCCTCATCCCACAGTCATTCTTTGCCTTTAGTCACCGGAGGATGTCAGAGAAGTGCTGAATATTCGAAATATTCTCTTATGGAGGGTAGTACTCTTCGGAATGGGACTGGAGTTTTAAGTAGTCCTGTCAGCCTCTCAGTGAGAGCCTGAATGAAAGTTAGTCCGGAGATGCAGGGAGAGTCTTTCTGCGAAACCATCCTGACTCATATTAACAGCTCCATAAGCAATCAGCATTGACGAGTTTCACTGCCTGCTTTCTTCACTCAAGTCCATGTCAGGAGCGAGGCTACACTAAACTGTCACACTTGAAGGGCCATGTTCCTGTTCCATGGCATAGATTCTGGTAAGATCGCTTCATTTTTTATTAATAATGATAACATAGAAGACAGGGTCACATTGTGGCACCTTTTTATCTTTACAGAATCAAGGGTTAATATTCCTGGAAGGGGGATTATTGAACAGGGGGGGGGGTTTATACATGATATTGTTTATTGTTCATTGCTGCGTTATGTGCGAGATGAGGCTCTGGCAACTTTCAGGTTACTTGCGGAAACTTGCGAGGCCATTTTTTTGGCGTGTTTTTCCCTAGTGCAGTGGCGGTCCTGCCAGGCATTCCATGTGACTGGGTGTGGCTATCTATCCTTCCTGTTGATCTGTGGCGCAGAAGACGTAGCGGTTTCTGTAGTCCGGGTCCTAGGAGGTGGTGAGTGCCCCGGCCATTGGTGGTATAAAGGTGCCTTTTTAATAAATAAAGTTAGTCTAAACAAACTTGCAAGCGATGGAGGACCCTGACGTGTTGGAAGGCTCTTCTTCCTTTATAAAGTCTAATTTCTTTGTTTATTGTGAGGAGGTTATGGTAGATCAGCCTGCTCAACTATGTTCCACATGCCTTGATAAAGTTACATCATCTAAATGTAAGCCGATGTCTAGTATTACTGAGCCATCCACCTCTGAGGGTTCTTCGTCCCGGGAGGTGCGTTCCCTACATTCATCTCCGATTGCACATGCAGTGCCCCGGGGTCCAACCGTTACTCCTTCGGGAGAGATTCGTTGGCCGTCAGACTTTGTGGACCAACTGGAATCGACGGTTTCGAAAGTGACCCATGCCTTACCACGTTCTGCTAAGCGCAAGCGTAGGGTTTATCATAGCGGCCCGGCCCAGGGTTTGTCCTCGCCGATGGAAGATCCAGAAGCTCTATACGATGACGAGGCCCACTTCGAGTTTTCGGAGGAGGCCCCCTCTGGGTCGGAGTCCGTGTCATCTAAACCTCTGGTGGCGGAGGAGCCTGGTTATAGGTTTAGGATGGAGAATTTGTGCTTTCTGCTTCGGCAGGTGCTTGCTACTCTGGAGGTTCCAGAACCTAAGATACTGGAGGAACCTGCAATTCCTAAGCTGGACAAGGTATACGAGGACAGGGTTGTACCTCAGTCGTTCCCGGAAAGATGGCTAATATTATTAAGAACGAATGGAAGCAATTAGGTTCTTCCTTTTCCCCTTCTCCTTTTAAAAAACTGTTCCCCATTCCGGACTCTCAGCTTGAGCTGTGGGGGACCATCCCTAAGGTGGATGTGGCTATCTCTACGCTCGCGAAGCAGACGACTATTCCCCTTGAGGATAGTTCGTTGTTTAAAGAGCCCATGGATAAAAAGCAGGAAAACATGTTGAGAAAGATGTTTCAGCACACAGGGTTTGTTTTTCAGCCAGCAGCGGCCGTTGCGGCGGTCGCTGGAGCTGCGACATATTGGTGTGAATCCCTATGTGAAATGGTCGAGGGGGAGACATCCATCGACGCAATACAGGAGAAGATTAAGGCGCTGAAGAACACCAGTTCTTTCATCTGTGATGCCTATATGCAAATTATTCGCCTGAATGCTAAGGTGTCAGGTTTTTCTGTTTTAGTGTGCAGGGCTCTGTGGCTAAAATCTTGGTCTGCGGACATGACCTCTAAAGCGAGGCTATTGTCTCTGCCTTTTCAAGGAAAGATCCTGTTCGGTCCAGGATTGGATTCAATTATATCCACAGTTACGGGAGGCAAGGGAGCTTTCCTACCACAGGATAAGAAGGCTAAACAATCTACTTTTCGGCCCTTTCGTGCAGATAAGGCCCAGCGCCAGCAACCCGCTGCAAAAGCGGACCAGTCCAAGGGATCTTGGAAGCCGGCTCAATCTTGGAACAAGTCTAAGCAGAGCAAGAAGCCCAGAGCAGAGCATGAAGGGGCGGCCCCCTATCGGTCACTCGGATCACATATGGGGCAGATTATCTCTATTTTCAGACGCATGGTTGCAGGACGTTCAGGAACCTTGGGTTCTAGAGGTGGTCTCCCAGGGTTACAGGATAGGGTTAAGATCCCCTCCGCCCGACGGCAGATTCCTCCTGTCAAACCTGTCTTCAAGACCAGAGAAGAGAGACGCCATTCTAGAGTGTGTGAGGGATCTCGCCTCTCTCGGGGGTTATCGTACCAATACCCCTAGCAGAAAGGGGTCTAGGGTACTATTCCAACTTTTTTGTGGTTCCAAAGAAGGAGGGCACGTTCCGCCCGATTCTGGACCTAAAGTGTTTAAACAAGTTTCTGAGTGTTCCATCGTTCAAAATGGAAATGATCAGATCTATTCTGCCCCTAGTTCAAGAGGGACAGTTCATGACTACTATAGACTTGAAGGACGCCTACCTTCATGTGCCAATCCACAGGGACCACTTCAGGTTCCTAAGATTTGCATTTCTGGACCAACACTTAATTTGTGGCCCTTTCTTTTAGTCTGCCGACAGCCCCGAGAGTCTTCGCGAAGGTTCTGGAGGCGCTGCTTGCAGTGGCTAGATCCAGGGGCATTGCGGTGGCGCCTTACCTGGACGACATACTAGTTCAGGCGCCGTCGCTCAGCCTTGCAGAGGATCATTCGAGGACTCTTCTTCTTCTACTCTTCTTCTTCTACTCTGGTTGGAAGATCAACTCAGGAAACAGTTCCCTGGTTCCCAGCAACAGGGTGGAGTTCCTGGGCACGATAATAGACTTTATGTCCATGAAGATATTTCTCACAGATCAGCGGCGCAGGAAGCTTGCGTCCACCTGTCTTGCCCTTCAGTCCTCCACAAGCATAGATGTCATCCCATTCGCCAGGTTCCATCTCCAACCTCTTCAATTGTGCATGTTGAGACAGTGGAACGGCGATCATTCAGATCTATCACAGCTGATATCCATGGATGCTCATACTCAGAACTCCCTCTCTTGGTGGATCCGTCCGGAGCAACTGTCCATGGGGACATCCTCCTTGCGACCATCCTGGGAGATTGTGACCACGGAGACCAGTCTGACAGGATAGGGAGCTGTTTGGGGTGCCAGGATGGCACAAGGAAAGTGGTCCAGGGAGGATTCTCTCCTTCCGATCAACATCCTAGAACTACGAGCGATTTACAATGCTCTGAAGGCATGGCCTTCTCTGGAGTCGGTCAGTTGCATCAGATTCCAGACCGACAACATTACCTCGGTGGCTTACATCAACCATCAGGGAGGTACGAGGAGCTTCCTCGCGATGAGGGAGGTGTCTCGGACTCTGGAGTGGTCCCACGACTGCTCACTCTCAGCGATTCACATTCCAGGTGTGGACAACTGGGAAGCGGACTTTCTCAGCAGACAATCCTTCCATCTGGGGGAATGGTCTCTTCACCCAGAAGTGCTTGCGGAGATTTGTCACAGATGGGGAGCACCGGAGATAGATCTCATGGCATCCAGACTCAATTGCAAGCTGCCTTTATACCGATCAAAGTCCAGGGATCCCCAGGCGGAGCTGAAAGATGGCTTAGTGGTTCCTTGGGGATTCAGCCTAGCTTACATTTTTCCACCGTTACCACTTCTACCTCGCGTAGTGGCATGCATCAAACAGGAGCGGGCCCCGGCCACGGAGGACATGATTTGCGGATCTGGTGGGGATGTCATCCTCTCCGCCATTGAGTTTACCCTGTCGCAGGGATCTGCTGCCACAGGACCCGACCCCTTTCAACATCGAAATCTAGATTCTCTGAGGCTGACTGCGTGGAGATTGAACACCTAGTCTTAGCCAAGAGAGGCTTTTCAGAAAGTGTGATTGATACGCTAATTCAGGCAAGGAAGCCAGTCACTCGTCGCATCTACCATAAGGTGTGGAGGACTTACTTGTCCTGGTGTGAGAAGCATGGATATCCTTGGCATAAGGAGGTATCCAGGATTCTGTCCTTTCTCCAAGATGGATTGGAGAAGGGTCTTGCCGCTAGTTCCTTAAAGGGTCAGACTTTGGCATTATCAGTTTTGTTGCATAGGAGACTCGCTGAGCTCCCTGACATTCAATCTTTTGTTCAGGCTCTGTCTAGAATCAGGCCTGTCTTTTACAGAGGGTTCCGTTTGAACCTATGCATTCCATAGACATTAAGATTCTGTCTGGGAAGGTTCTCTTTCTGTTGGCTATTGCATCGGCACGCAGAGTATCTGATCCTCCTTATCTGGTGTTTCATATGGATAACGCTGTACTTCGCACTGTGTTGGGGTTTCTCCCCAAGGTGGTGTCTAACCGTAACATCAATAAGGAAATAGTTGTTCCTTCTTTGTGTCCTAACCCTTCTTCTTCAAAGGAGAGGCTACTTCATAACCTGGATGTGGTTTGTGCCTTGAAATTCTATCTTCAGGCTACAAAGGATTTCAGACAGTCTACATCTCTTTTTGTGGTGTATTCTGGTAAGCGCAAGGGGCAAAGGGCCTCTGCTACTTCTTTGTACTTTTGGTTGAGGAGCTTGATTCGCCTGGCTTATGAGTCAGCGGGATATAAGCCTCCTCAGAGGATCACGGCTCATTCGACTAGTGCTGTAGCTTATTCTTGGGTCTTCAAGAATGAGGCCTCTATGGAGCAAATTTGTAAGATGGATACCTGGTCCTCCTTATACACTTTTACAAATTTGACGTTTTTGCTTCTGCAGAAGCTGTGGGAGAGGTTTTACAGGCTGTGGTGCCCTCAGATTAGGGTCCGCCTTTTCCCTCCCGGTTTCATTCAGTGTCCTTTAGAGCTTGGGTATATGTTCCCAATAGTAATGAATGAAGCCGTGGACTCTCCTCCCCTTTAGATGGAAAATTTAAATTATGCTTACCTGATAATTTAATTTCCATCGAGGGGAGGAGAGTTCATGGCTCCCGCCCGTTTCTCCGTTGGGCGGCCCTAAATTTATTCATCTTCTGGCACCTTTTTTACCCTGATATTTCTCCTACTGTTTCTGGTTCCCTCGACAGAATAACTGGGGGATGAGGGAAGTTGGGGAGGTATTTAAGCCTTTGGCTGGGTGTCTTTGCCTCCTCCTGGTGGCCAGGTTCTTAATTCCCAATAGTAATGAATGAAGCCGTGGACTCTCCTCGATGGAAATGAAATTATCAGGTAAGCATAATTTATGTTTTTTAATTCTTGCACATACATATTGTTACTTGTAAATCCATTTTAATATTACATTATTTATGTATGTGTCCGTATCTCTTAAAACAAGTTAGTTTAACCTCCTGTTTGCTGGTACAACTGAATTACTGTGTCGCAATATGATGTAGGTCTAAAAAGTGTGTCACCAACATGAAAAGTTTGGAAAGCACGGCATTAGAGCATACGCAGATAGGCTAAGGAGCGTGCATGTGTGCATGCTTAGGTATTCACGCTCTCATCCTGGCTCTTAGGTATTCACGCTCTCAGCCTGGTGCTTAGGTATTCACGCTCTCATCCTGGTGCTTAGGGATTCACGCTCTCATCCTAGCTCTTAGGTATTCACGCTCTCATCCTAGCTCTTAGGTATTCACGCTCTCATCCTGTGCTTAGGTATTCACGCTCTCAGCCTGGTGCTTAGGTATTCACGCTCTCATCCTGGCTCTTAGGTATTCACGCTCTCATCCTGGTGCTTAGGTATTCACGCTCTCATCCTGTGCTTAGGTATTCACGCTCTCAGCCTGGTGCTTAGGTATTCACGCTCTCATCCTGTACTTAGGTATTCACGCTCTCATCCTGGTGCTTAGGTATTCACGCTCTCATCCTGGTGCTTAGGGATTCACGCTCTCATCCTGGTACTTAGGTATTCACGCTCTCATCCTGGCGCTTAGGTATTCACGCTCTCATCCTGGCGCTTAGGTATTCACGCTCTCATCCTGGCGCTTAGGTATTCACGCTCTCATCCTGGTGGTTAGGTATTCACGCTCTCATCCTGGTGCTTAGGTATTTGTGCTCTCTATGACAGAATCGCTACATATTTACAAATCGGTGACGTTACCAGCTGTTTGTATCATGTACTCTACCCTGAAGTGCACAATACAGATGTCACGGAGTGACGATTACATTTTTGCAGCAGCTGTGACCTGTGTATATAATTGGTAACTTTACACTATGAATAAAATGCTTCTCCTCTGTATTGTGTGCACTAACCTGCACGATGCAGCTGTGAAAAGCAGTAATATCACTGATGTGTCTTTGTGCACTGCCTCATCTTTAATGTCTCGCGCTATATGGTAAAGGGACAGATGAACCTTTCTGTCTGTACCTTACTTTCAGGTAATGATTTCACCACTAGTTAAAAGGACACTAAAATGAATGATTCCGATAGCGCATGTAATTTTAAACAACAATAATTTGCTTGCGCACTATATTTATATGCACACTTTCTGAGGCACCGCTCCTACTGAGCATGTGCAAGAGTGTAGTGTAGACGTATATGCGTTTTGTGACTTGCTGTCACATGATACAAGTGGTAGAGAAAATAGTAATAACTGACATATGTCAAAAAATCTACTACTGATTTTAAATTTAAAAAATTGAGTAAGTGCAATCACATTTTTTTTTATTATGCCTTTACTGATTATACAAGTTTGCTGTATCTAATGGTCCCTTAACTAGAGCAGATTATAAACTATAATATTCAAACCTGTTTGTCATCTGGGGGAAATAAGTTTAGTGCAATACATAGCACTAGCCATAATATTAAAGAACTCACTTTTTGATTATTATAGCTATTTAAGTTAAACAAAAAGGCTGCGGAAGATTGAAGTAGGCGCAATATGTTTAAGGCCTAAATTTTCATTCCTGGTCATTTTAAGTCAAAGATGGAGAAAAAAAGTACAATTTATTGTTCACCCAAAGCCGACATTATTATACCTTGACTATACACAATCACACATTTTATAGAGCAGAATGTTGCAGCTGTCCCAAACGCGTTTCACCAGATTAGCACTGAATTGATGAGACAGTCAAAAGAAGAATTATTCACACTACAATCTTCTGCATCACAAATCTATCTAAAAGATAGATGGTTGGGATCCTCACATCAACAAAAGCCATTTAGTCAAGATCCCACGTGCCAGGTCATAGACATTTTAGCTTGTTCTCCCACTATTGTATCCATTAGTATTCTCCGTATAAAAGTGACCCCTAAATTCACAATAAGTGATTACAGCTGCGTACCAATAGTACATGAAACAACTGTATTTGTCTTGTAAGCTTGAGACATCATTTTCTTTTGCTGTTTAATTTCTGTTATTATATATTTTGTAACTGCATCTGTCATTGTCCCTTTAAACTTCACAAGTTGAGGAATCTGCTTATAAAGTGAACGACGGCCCCTGTCAGTTTATCTCTGTGTGCTATAAGATTTGGCAGATTTCATATTTTTATATCAGAAAGATG
This sequence comes from Bombina bombina, assembly GCF_027579735.1. Classification (NCBI taxonomy): domain Eukaryota; kingdom Metazoa; phylum Chordata; class Amphibia; order Anura; family Bombinatoridae; genus Bombina; species Bombina bombina. Next base: position 2,645 of record NW_026510995.1, on the reverse strand, counting down.
GTTGTCACTGCTATAGTGACGTCCATGAAGCACAGCTATGCGCAACTAGACAACAGGGAGATGACAAATACCCTGTGCACCTTGTGACAGTAACCCGTTCTGTGTAAATGTCATGTTTCTCAGCATGGAAGAAAGTGTCTTATCTGTTTATTGACGTCTGTGTGCAGATAACGTACACACCCAGCACTGGACAACCAGAAACTTACAAAGTGCAACTCTGATACTATTAATGAGACATCGGCTTATACATACTGTCCCCTACACATGTGCACAGACAAAAAAATCTGCATTAGAACAATCGTTAATGACAAATATAGAATATTTAGTTTTGTCCTATTTTTCTCCTTGAGTATTCTGTTCTGCAGAACTTTCACAAAATGATTTTTTTGCTAACAGAAACTCATTCACTCCTTATTTCCTAAGGCGTACATCTTCAGGGCAGAAGAGGAGCAGCTGGACAGGAGCTTAAACCTAGCGCTAGTGCTACAAGTCAGCAGTAACACATTTTGCTTAACCCCTTAAGGACAAGGCCATTTTTCAATTTCTTACCCTTAAGGACCAGGGCTGTTTTTACATTTCTGCGGTGTTTGTGTTAAGCTGTAATTTTCCTCTTACTCATTAACTGTACCCACACATATTATATACCGTTTTTCTCGCCATTAAATGGACTTTTTAAAGATACCATTATTTTCATCATGTCTTATAAATTACTATAAAAAAATTATAAAATATTATGAAAAATGGAAAAAAAAAAACTTTTTCTAACTTTGACCCCCAAAATCTGACCCCCAACATCTACAACCACCAAAAAACACCCATGCTAAATAGTTTCTAAATTTTGTCCTGAGTTTAGAAATACCCAATGATCTTTGCTTTTTTTGCAAGTTATAGGGCAATAAGTACAAGTAGCACTTTGCTATTTCCAAACCTTTTTTTTTTTTTTTTTCAAAATTAGTGCTAGTTACATTGTAACACTGATATCTGTCAGGAATCCCTGAATAACCCTTGACATGTATATTCTTTTTTTTTTAGTAGACATCCCAAACTATTGATTTAGGCCCATTTTGGTATATTTCATGCCACCATTTCACCACCAAATGCAATCAAATAAAATAAATTGCTAACTTTTTCACAAACTTTAGGTTTCTCACTGAAATTATTTACAAACAATTTGTGCAATTATGGCACAAATGGTTGTAAATGCTTCTCTGGAATCCCCTTTGTTCAGAAATAGCAAACATTTATGGCTTTGGTGTTGCTTTTTGGTAATTAGAAGGCCGCTAAATGCCGCTTCGCACCACACTTGTATTATGCCCAGCAGTGAAGGGGTTAATTAGGTAGCTTGTAGGGTTAATTTTAGCTTTAGTGTAGAGATCAGCCTCCCACCTGACACATCCCACCCCCTGATCCCTCCATGACCCCTCACAAACAGCTCTATTCCCTCCCCCATCCCACAATTGTCACCGCCATCTTAAGTACTGGCAGAAAGTCTGCTAGTACTAAAATAAAAGCCTTTTTTTTTTTTAAAGCATTTTTTAAAAATAAATACATAGTTTCTGCAGTGAAGGTTCCGCCCCTAACCCCCCAACCTCCACGATCCCTCCCAAACAACTCTCTCCCTCCTCTTCCTATTTGCTTTTATTATTATTTTACCCCATTTTTCCGTAGTGTAGCTGCCCCCCCCCCCAATATCCTACCCCACTCCCCCTCCCAGATCCCCTTTCCAAACAATATTTCTTCTGTTATGTGTGATCAGTCCACGGGTCATCATTACTTCTGGGATATTATCTGCTCCCCTACAGGAAGTGCAAGAGGATTCACCCAGCAGAGTTGCTATATAGCTCCTCCCCTCTACGTCACCCCCAGTCATTCTCTTGCACCCAAAGACTAGATAGGAGGTGTGAGAGGACTATGGTGATTATACTTAGTTTTTAGAACTTCAATCAAAAGTTTGTTATTTTACAATAGCACCGGAGCGTGTTATTACCTCTCTGGCAGAGTTTGAAGAAGAATCTACCAGAGTTTTTCTTATGATTTTAACCGGAGTAGTTAAGATCATATTGCTGTTTCTCGGCCATCTGAGGGAGGTAAAAACTTCAGATCAGGGGACAGCGGGCAGTTGAATCTGCATTGAGGTATGTAGCAGTTTTTATTTTCTGAATGGAATTGATGAGAAAATCCTGCCATACCGTTATAATGAACATGTATGTATACTCTACACTTTAGTATTCTGGGGATGGTATTTCACCGGAATTACTCTGTTAAAGTACATTAAACCTTTTAATAGGTATTTTTTATGTTAAACGTTTTTGCTGGAATGTAGAATCGTTTGCATTAATGAGGTACTGAGTGAATAAATATTTGGGCATTATTTTTCCACTTGGCAGTTTGCTTGTTTTAATTATGACAGTTTCGTTTCTCTCTCACTGCTGTGTGTGAGAGGGAGGGGCCGTTTTTGGCGCTCTTTGCTACGCATCAAAAATTTCCAGTCAGTTACTGTTGTATTTTCTGCATGATCCGGTTCATCTCTAACAGAACTCAGGGGTCTTCAAACTTCTTTGAAGGGAGGTAGATTCTCTCAGCAGAGCTGTGAGACTTATATAGTGACTGTGATTTAAAACGTTGCTCTGTAATTTTTATGTTTA
>NW_026510994.1:0-50486 GCF_027579735.1 Bombina bombina | reverse complement strand
GACAGCTCCTGCCTTAATATCAGATGTCTGGTGGGTTATTAATAATTAGGGAATACAATGATTTCCATTGAGATCTAAGGGGACCACAGAGCTCTGGGATTAAGCAGCCATTCTGGTCCGTGGCTAGACTCCGCCCCCATATACAATAATTTTTAATTATTATTATTAATATTTTTTAAATATTTTATACATCAATAACGCGCATTGAGGTTAGCAATTTTTCATGTGCGCTAGCCCGGCACAATCTCATTTGTACATTATTTTTGTTGCTACAATATTGCAACTTTTAAAATCCATTTTTAAAAGATGACATAAGTCCTAAAGATAGAAACAAAAAGTATTTTTTTCAGATTACATAACATCAAATAGGAAAATGCTTTGTTGAAAATCAATAACTGTAAATATTAAAAAACCCTAATAGAATTATTGCAAATTGTCTTGTAACACTTGCAAAGATGGCAAAAAGGCCATTTTGGGGCTTTATCAAGGGCCTTTAGGTGTTGAATTAGTCAAAAACTTTCCAAACACCTGTTGAAAAGTATAGCGTACCAAAAACATTTCAGCTCCATCTTACAAATAGGCTTTTATCAGGGAGCAAAAAACACGATCTCGACTCCAGGAAATAGCTGAAAATCCATTATTGTGATGCCATTTTTGGCCTGAAAACCTGTCAAAAAACAAATTGGCCAATAGATTGTGATTGACGCCTGAGTTTGTGGCAAACTTGTGCGAACTGTGGCACTGTATTTTACAATCTGAAAATTGCTTTGCATCGCCCAATACATATTATTATTATTATCAGGTATTTGTAGGGTGCAACAGATTCTGCAGCGCTATATGTTATTGAGCAAAAAAGAAAAGTATCTTTTACATTTGTTTATATCCATTAAGTGCAGATTTAGATTAACTTACCGTTTTTCTAGCAACTGTTGGATAGTAAGATATGCCCAAAGTCTCTCTATGTAGTCACCAAATATATATTCCTGTTGTTTCAGAGCATCATCCTTATTCTGGAGGTCTATATTTTCTGTATATTTTATTAAATCATTTGCCTATATCAGAAATATAAAAAATAAATAATATGCTTTAGTTTAAGTTCAAATGAAGATTAAATTAACAGCCCTATTTTCCAGATATTTAAAACTAATGACTGTAGAGACAGATTAGCAGTCATTTACAATCCTTTACAATTTGAAGTAAATACATGCAATATTTCCTAATTTTCCTAGTTCATTAAAAGTTAAAGAGATGGTAAAATCAAAATTAAACTTTCATGATTCAGCTAGAGAATGCAATTTTAAACAACTTTTCAATGTACTTCTATAATCTAATTTGCTGCGTTCATTATTCTAATTTGCTGCTTCTTTATTGTAAATAAAGTAGAATACAGTGGGGCAAAAAAGTATTTAGTCAGCCACCAATTGTGCAAGTTCTCCCACTTAAGAAGATGAGAGAGGCCTGTACTTTTCATTATAGGTATACCTCAAATATAAGAGACAAAATGTGGAAACAAATCCAGACAATCACATTGTCTGATTTCGAAAGAATTTATTTGCATATTATGGTGGAAAATAAGTATTTTGTCACCTACAAACAAGCAGGATTTCTGGCTCTCACAGATCTGTATCTTCTTCTTTAAGAGGCTCCTCTGTCCTCCACTCATTACCTGTATTAATGGAACCTGTTTGAACTTGTTATCAGTATAAAAGACACCTGTCCACAACCTCAAACAGTCACACTCCAAACTCCACTATGGTGAAGACCAAAGAGCTGTCGAAGGATACCAGAAACAAAACTGTAGACCTGCTCCAGGCTGGGAAGACTGAAGCTGCAAAAGGCAAGCAGCTTGGTGTGAAGAAATCAACTGTGGGAGCAATAATTAGAAAATGGAAGACATACAAGACCACTGATAATCTCCCTCGATCTGGGGCTCCACGCAAGATCTCACCCCGTGGGGTCAAAATGATCACAAGAATGGTGAGCAAACATCCCAGAACTACACAGGGGGACCTAGTGAATGACCTGCATAGAGTTGGGACCAACGTAACAAAGGCTACCATCAGTAACACACTACGCCGCCAGGGACTCAGATCCTGCAGTGCCAGACGTGTCCCCCTGCTTAAGACAGTACATGCCCGGGCCCATCTGAAGTATGCTAGAGAGTATTTGGATGATCCAGAAGCGGATTGGGAGAATGTCATATGGTCAGATGAAACCAAAGTAGAACTGTTTGGTAGAAACACAACTTGTCGTGTTTGGAGGAGAGAGAACACCATACATACTGTGAAGAATTGGGGTGGCAACATCATGCTTTGGGGCTGTTTCTCTGCAAAGGGAACAGGACGACTGATCAATGTACATGAAAGAATGAATGGGGCCATGTATCATGAGATTTGAGTGCAAACCTCCTTCCACCAGCAAGGGCATTGAAGATGAAACATGGCTGGGTCTTTCAGCATGACAATGATCCCAAACACACCACCGGGGCAACGAAGGAGTGACTTCGTAAGAAGCATTTCAAGGTCCTGGAGTGGCCTAGCCAGTCTCCAGATCTCAACCCCATAGAAAACCTTTGGAGGGGTTGAAAGTCCGTGTTGCCCAGCGATAGCCCAAAAACATCACTGCTCTAGAGCAGATCTGCATGCAGGAATGGGCCAACATACCAGCAACAGTGTGTGACAACCTTGTGAAGACTTACAGAAAATGTTTGACCTCTGTCATTGCCAACAAAGGATATATAACAAAGTATTGAGATGAACTTTTGATATTGACCAAATACTTATTTTCCACCATTATTTGCAAATAAATTCTATACAAATCAGACAATGTGATTGTCTGGATTTGTTTCCACATTTTGTCTCTCATAGTTGAGGTATACCTATGATGAAAATTACAGGCCTCTCTCATCTTCTTAAGTGGGAGAACTTGCACAATTGGTGGCTGACTAAATACTTTTTTGCCCCACTGTATGTATAGGTTAAACTCGATGGACTTCTGTCTTTTTTTAACCTCATCTACTATGTACTATATAAACATTATCATATAGGTAAATTGGAAAGTTGTTTAAAATTATATGCTCTGATATTAATCATGAAAAAATGTGGGTTTCTTATACGTTTGTCATTCTGCTGTGTTTAAAATAGTGGAGCACGGAGCCTACTTAAATACAAATTTTAAACAGCTATAGCTTTTACAGGCATATTAAAAAAAAATGCTTCTATTCAAAACTGAAATGCATTCATGTAGATTCCAATTTTGGCTGGGATGTCCCTTTATGGTCTGTGTTCCAAAACGTTACCCTTTCCCTAGTAGTACAGGGAATCACTATTATAACAGTGATTTCTTATATTCAAGAGTGATCTTCAGAATTTTATGTCATTAAAATGAAACTATTCATCTTCTCAAACACGGGTTCTATGTATGGTGAACATATTGCTGCTTTAAAAAGGGACACATATGAAAAAAAACATATGTCAGGGCTGTTTAAAGAAATATTTTGGTCACCCTAGTTATATGCTGATTGGCAATATGCTTGGCCTTCTCCTGATTCAGACTTACTTATGTGTCCTGGTTGTTTGAGTTAGTAAACAATCCTGAATGAGGTAGAATGCGCCAGTGTAACAGGTTAGTTCTCTTAGGATACCTTTGAAACTTCTTACAATACATTTGAAAAAAGAAGTTAATTGAAAAAAATATATTGTATGTTCTATCTGAATCATGTTAGACAATTATTGTGTATTCATGTCCCTTAAGTTACTAACTCTTTGGAAAACCTTGTTAAAGAATCCACAAAGAGGTAGTTTTGTAGGAAGGTGAATTGGTGTTAAATGTGGAATCACAAAGAGTTCGAAAATAAATAAACCAATGATCAAAACACTTATTTATTATGAGCGATATAAAAATTACATACACTACTCAGTGCACCACTCCAAGTGCCATTAAAAATTACTTAGAAAGCCATTCTCATTACAATTGCCATAGGCTGCTGACCCCTGTCCTACACCATGATAGAGGCAGCTTGGTTATTGACAATTGTATTTAAAGGCCCAGTTTACATTGTTGCTGATAATTATTTTCATTGGCTATAAACATATATGTACAGCACCAAAAGATAACAGTACAACACAAGCTCTACCAAGGTCTCCTAATCAAATCCAACATACATGGAGAGCACCTAAACAGGCTAAAGTGTAAACAGTAAATGCAATATAAACAAATCCTGAAATGAGATAACAATGTGCAGTTATTAATATGTGGTCAACATAAATAGCAGATATAAAAGTGTATATGTGTATATAACTAAAAATTGATAAATAATAACAATAATAAAATGGGAAACGATTATATAGTCCATGGAAACGTGTGTTCTGTGATCAAAAAGAAAAAGTCACTCCATAACTAGTTTGGTGTATGTCTTCAAAAAAATTATATATAACCATCAAAGGGTTTACTGTGATCGGCAATCTTATAATATCTTGTAATATGTGCCTAGAAAATAATATAACCAAACATAGTGCAAAACTATATATAAAAAAATAACATCCAAAACTCAATACAGATTCTAATATTTGAGCAATAGTAAAAGAGGTTTAAACTCAGTACAACCGCTGTGCTTAACCTACAAAAAAGGGGTGCGCCAAACCAAATAAGTTTGAATATATACACCAATAATAAATCTAATTAAACCTTTCAAATATTGAAATGAATAAATGTATATATGTGGAAAAAAGTGCCAAATAAAATTAAATAAAAATATATGATAATTAAAATTAAATAAAAATATATGAAAATTAAGTAAACAAATAATAACCAATATTATAAACAAGAGTCCTTTTAGATGGGTTTTAACCCAAATTAGATAGAGTTCATCAATCCAGTGGTGAGCTGCTCTCTCCAAGTTGTAAGCAGAAAGTATAAATGTCCTGAAAAACAGAAAAAAGAAGAGGCGCTCTTTGTGCAGCAAGTTCCAAACAGCTGAATATCTACCAATAGTGCTCAAGGTAATATACTCACAAACATGGGTGCACATGCAGTGCAATAGTGGACAGGCCGAAACTTCAGAGCCATTCGGCTGACTCCTCAATGGCGACTCTGCCAAGAAATTACAGAAACCCAGGTGCTGGTAACAATTGTCCGGTTTCTCCAAACAACCCAGGTGCTGGTAACGATTCTCCGGTTTCTCCAAACAACCTCCGTAATGGGCTGCAGTAAACAGCTCAGAACATGTCCAGGTGAGGTCTAATATTGTCTTCCAGTCTAGTTTGCCTTCCCAGCAGTGATCACTGCTGGGAAGGCAAACTAGACTGGAAGACAATATTAGACCTCACCTGGACATGTTCTGAGCTGTTTACTGCAGCCCATTATGGAGGTTGTATGGAGAAACCGGAGCATCGTTACCAGCACCTGGGTTGTTTGGAGAAACCGGACAATCGTTACCAGCACCTGGGTTTCTGTAATTTCTTGGCAGAGTCGCCATTGAGGAGTCAGCCGAACGGCTCTGAAGTTTCGGCCTGTCCACTATTGCACTGCATGTGCACCCATGTTTGTGAGTATATTACCTTGAGCACTATTGGTAGATATTCAGCTGTTTGGAACTTGCTGCACAAAGAGCGCCTCTTCTTTTTTCTGTTTTTCAGGACATTTATACTTTCTAATATTTGAAATGATATACAGTATGTGTGTATTTGACAAATATGTAAGCACATGCATATACACTGATCAGCCACAACTTTAAAACCACTTAAAGAGTTTTAATGTTTGCATTAGCATTGTAAGCTGCTTAACATGGGCTTGATTACAGGGGTGCACTGTTTCGTGTAAGCAATATCGGGTTTATCGCGTCTGTTATTGTGCTTCGGAAACAGCACGCATATTACAAGTTAAAAGTAAACGCGATTGCTTGAGCACAATTGAATTTAAAGTGAGTCGGGGTAGCGTGACTTCAGAGCTTTGGTTAACTGCTACACAAGTCAAAAAAGTTTCACAAAACCCATTTAAAAACAGTTACACTCCTAATAACACTGTCTAATAAAAAGGATTAAAGAAAATAGTGCATTCAAAAGTTATAAAGATATGAGTACTGCTAGGGGCTTCAACATAGTGATACATACAGTACATACACATACCAGGTGCAAATATGAAACAGAACATCATTATTCCACTTCAGAAAACAATGATTCTATATAAATACACATGTTTAAAATGTAAATTGTTTAATGTAATTGAATAGATCTTTTTTCATTGGAACATATAGACAAAGAAATATTGCAACCTTTATGCTTGAAATAAAAATGTATAGTAAATGCACTTTTCTCATATAAATAACCATGTATACTTACTCCTTCAGCCTTTATATCTGCAGTAAATGTGTTCAGATCATTATCTGTAATGCGTCCAGCAACCACAATTTCACTACCATCAAAGTAGTTTCTATAGTTGTTTTGTGTGATATCTGATATGGCATTTTCAGGGTACTGCAGTTCAATATTCACCAACGTAGGAGTTGCTACTTCATCATAAAATCCCTGAAAGAAATAATTGTTTTAGTAATGCTTTAATACTTCAATATTACTGTACATACAGTTTCTGCAGATTACACTGTTTTCCTAGTTTTCAATATTTTACAAACAAACAAAAAAACTGTGGGGTGAAATCACTGTGTACAAATAGGCAGAAGCTTCCAAAATATCAGCAGCTGTTCTCTGTCTATTTTAAATGATCACCTCTTTGTACCTCAAAAGGAATAAATAAAGGTCTGTAGTGTATTACAATATTGAATGAACCAAATTATTAATCACATAGTAAAGAGCTACAATAGCTCTACCGCTCTCTATATAAATATCACAGGCAACTGAAACTCCATCAAAAAATTTTTTTATTCAAAATATTTTTTTTAATTTTCAGTAACTTAGGGGCTTCTGTATATACTAGGAACATAAGAAAGTGAACTCTTTAATTAGACCAAAATTAAAATGATACATTATGCATATACACATACTTTTTCAGCACTACTGTCTAGATCTATTTCCTCCATTGGTTATAATGGTGCTTGCCAGCGAAGTTTACAGTGAGAATTCAAGTGAGTTTGTATTCACGTTTGCCTTTAGAATAGCATTCCAAGCCAGTGGCTCACTGAAATGAAATATTGCAAGTATGTATATTTTTCTGCAACAATTGTCTGACAAGTTGCGTATATCAGCCTTGGTCACTTAAAGGGATACTGAACCCAAATTTTTTCTTTCGTGATTAAGATAGAGCATGCAATTTTAAGCAACCTTCTAATTTGCTCCTATTATCAATTTTTCTTCATTCTCTTGCTATCTTTATTTGAAAAAGAAGGCATCTAAGCTAAGGAGCCAGCAAATGTTTGGTTGAGAACCATGGACAGCGCTTGTTTATTGGTGCTGTCCAATCAGCAAGGACAACCCAGATTGTTCACCAAAAATGGGCCGGCATTTAAACTTACATTCTTGCTTTCCAGATAAACATACCAAGAGAATGAAGAAAATTTTATAATATGAGTAAATTAGAAAGTTGTTTAAAATTAAATGCTCTATCTGAATCATGAAAGAAAAAATTTGGGTTCAGTGTCCCTTTAATTTGGAATAGCAGCTTAAATTTGATTGAAAATCTCACTTCATTTTGAATAAAAGTCTATGAAGGAGCATGTATAAGTGCTAAAGAGATAATTCAACACTGAAATGTGCATAGGGGAATTTAATTTTAAATAGGAACATTTTTGCAATATACTTTATTTACCAAAAAGGCTTCTAGTAAAAGTTTTTAGTGTTTTTCAGTGCAAATGCCTATATGCTGTGAGGACCAGTAAATCAGTATTCAAGTGCAGAGAGCTGGCAGTGATGTGTATTGTATCACTACATGCTGTGATTTTTATACTCCTTACACTTGTTATATAACATTTATTAAAATGAGATTTCATCGATCCTGCTTTTGGAGTGGTGATTGTTCTATTGATTGTGAAACCAATAAACTCAATTGCAACTGAATGTTATCCTGTGATTTCTCTTCGTTTAGTACTTGGTGTTGATGTTACTTCACTATTGTGGTTCTGGTCTCTTGAGACTCCAGCTTCTATTGTAGTGGGTTTGGAGCGTCACAATCTACGTACAGTGTGTGTATTGTGCCTGGGCTGTGAAGACTTAATTTGTGTCATATAAGCCACTGCTAACTCTCTGAGAAGGTAGTTGTTTAGATAGTGGGCATGGGCCTCACAGTATATGTGCCTATGTCGCTGCAACAGCAATGGGATTACTAGAAGCATTTTTGTTAATGGAGATCTATTGGAAAAATACTTTCATTTAAAATTGAAATTCAACCATGCACATTACAATTTTGACCTTCCTATCCCTTAAAGGTACATGATACTAAAAACATTTTTTGTATTGTTTTTATTAAAGTTTTACAAATAAAGGAAATCAATAAACAAAAACAAAGGCATATGTCTGGGTTCTGTCTGCAATGGATAATCTGAATATACATATACAGACAGGCTAACAAGAAAATCACATTAATATAGCTTTTTCATAATACATTAACAAAAAATGGTAGTATGTACCTCTGTACTTTAGCTTAATATGTCTCTCATGTATTTAAAAGGGTGATATAGCTATGTTTGGTTAGGGAAGGAGGATACTACACATTTTTATTTCATAATTCAGACAGAGAATGCAATTTTAAACAACTTTCCAATTAATTCTATGATCTAATTTGCTTTGTTCTGTTGTATCCTTTGTTGAAAACAATACCTAGAAGGCTCAGAAGCAGTAATGCACTACTGAGTTATAGCTGCTGATCGATGGCTGCACAAAGAGTATAAGCCTCTTGTCATTGGCAAACCTGAAGGGTTAAGCTAGCTCAAATAGTGTATTGCTGCTCCCTCAACAAAGGATAAGAGAACAAAGGAAGCTAATTTTATAATAGAAGTTAATTGGAAAATTGTTTAACATTATATGCTCTACCAATATCAACAGAGCAAGCAAATTAGACAACAGAAGTAAATTGGAAAAAATAATAATATTGAGTGCTTTATCGGAATCATGAAATAAATATTTCTTTCATGTAATTGGCAAGAGTCCATGAGCTAATGACGTATGGGATATACAATCCTACCAGGAGGGGCAAAGTTTCCTAAACCTCGAAATGCCTATAAATACACCCATCACCACACCCACAATTCAGATTTACAAACTTTGCCTCCTATGGAGGTGGTGAAGTAAGTTTGTGCTAGATTTCTACATTGATATGCGCTTCTCAGCATTTTTGAAGCCCGGTTACTCTCAGAGTGCAGTGAATGTCAGAGGGATGTGAAGGGAGTATCACCTATTGAATGCAATGGTCATCGTAACGGGGATCTATTTCATAGGTTCTCTGTTATCGGTCGTAGAGATTCATCTCCTACCTCCCTTTTCAGATTGATGATATATTCTTATATACCATTACCTTACTGATTCTCGTTTCAGTACTGGTTTGGCTATCTGCTATATGTGGATGGGTGTCTTTTGGTAAGTATTTTTCATTTACTTAAGACACTCTCAGCTATTTGGCAACTTTATATATAAAGTTATAAATATATGTTTGTACTTATATTTGCTATGATTCAGGTTTATCAGTATATTTCCTTTTTTGCAGACTGTCAGTTTCATATCTGGAAATGTATTTTAAAAAAAAAAAAAAAAAAAACTTACCTGGGGTTTTCAATTGACTTTTTTTCTAAGTGCGGGCTGTATTAGGCTCGTGAGAGCGCAAAATGCTATAATTTATTGCGTCATTCTTGGCGCAAGACTTTTTTGGCGTGAGAATTACGTCTGTTGACGCAAACTTGTCATTTCCGGCGTCTTAGTTGGTGCCGAGTGTTTCATGAAGTTGCGCCATCTGTGACGCTCGTGTTTGGTTCCGGACGTTTTTGGCGCCAAAAAATATTTCTCTGTTTGTTGTGCGTCATACTTGACGCAAATATTTTCATTATTTAAAACCCCATTCCTTTTGCCTCTGGTCTTTTTTTCTATGTCAGAGGCCTATGCTTTTGCATTTTTTCCCATTCCTGAAACTGTCTTATAAGGAAATTGATAATTTTGCTTTATATGTTATTTTTTCTTTTACATATTGCAAGATGTCTCAATCTGATCCTGTCTCAGAATCTACTACTGGAATTCTGCTGCCTGATGTCGGTTCTACCAAAGCTAAGTGCATTTGTTGTAAACTTGTGGTAACTGTTCCTCCAGCTGTGGTTTGTAATAGTGGTCATGATAAAATTTTACATGCCGATAATGTTTCCATCAGTAGTAGTTCCTTACTTGTTGCTGGTCCATCAACATCTAATGCTCAGGATATTCCTGTAACTTTAAGACAATTTATTTCTGATTCCATTCAGAAGGCTTTGTCTGCCATTCCGCCTTCTAATAAACGTAAAAGGTCTTTTAAAACTTCTCATAGAATTGATGAAATTTAAAATGACCGACAACATACTGATTTATCTATCTCTGATGAGGATCTGTCTGATTCAGAGGATCCTGCTTCAGATATTGACACTGACAAATCCTCTTATTTATTTAAAATGAGTACATTCGTTCTTTATTAAAGGAAGTGTTGACTGCATTAGATATGGAGGAGACTAGTCCTCTTGATACTTAAACTAGTAAACATTTAAATTCGGTTTATAAACCTCATGTAGTTATTCCAGAGGTTTTTCCAGTTCCTGATGCTATTTCAGATATGATTTCTAAGGAATGGAATAGACTGGGTACTTCTTTTACTCCTTCTGCAAGGTTTAAAAAATTGTATCCTTTGCCTACTGATAGATTGGAGTTTTGGGAAAAGATCCCCAAAGTTGATGGGGCCATCTCTACTCTTGCTAAGCGTACTACTATTCCTACAGAAGATAGTACTTCTTTTAAAGATCCTTTAGATAGGAAGCTTGAATCTTTTCTAAGGAAAGCTTATTTATGTTCAGGTCATCTTTTAGGCCTGCTATTTCTTTGGCTGACGTTGCAGCTGCTTCAACTATTTGGTTGGAAACTTTAGCGCAACAAGTATCAATCATAATGTGTATAGCATTGTTAAATTAATTCAACATGCTAATAATTTCATTTGTGGTGCCATTTTTTATATCATCAGAAAGGATGTTAGATATATGTCTTTAGCTATTTTAGCTTGAAGAGCTTTATGGCTTAAGTCTTGCAATGCTAATATGACTTCTAAATCAACTTTGCTATCTCTTTCTTTCCAAGGTAATAAATTATTTGGTTCTCAGTTGGATTCTATAATTTCAACTGTCACTGGGGGAAGGGAGCTTTTTTGCCTCAGGATAAAAAATCTAAGGGTAAATTTAAAGCTTCTAAACTTTTCGTTCCTTTTGACGAAATAAGGAACAGAAACCTAATCCTTCCCTAAGGAATCTGTTTCCAATTGGAAGCCTTCCTCAATCTGGAATAAATCCAAGCCATTTAAGATATCTAAACCAACCCCCAAGTCCGCATGAAGGTGCCGCCCTCATTCCAGCTCAGCTGGTAGAGGGCAGATTAAAATTTTCAAAGATGTTTGATGAATTCAGTCCAAAATCATTGGATTCAGAACATTGTCTCTCAGGGGTTCAGAATAGGTTTCAGAGTAAGACCGCCTGTGAGAAGTTTCTTTCTCTCATGCATTCCAGTGAACCCAGTGAAAGCACAGGCTTGCCTGAAGTGTGTTTCAGACCTGGAGTTATCTGGGGTAATCGTGCTGGTTCCTTTTCAGGAACAGGGTCTGGGGTTTTATTCAAATCTGTTCATTGTCCCAAAGAAAGAAAATTCAGTTAGACCATTTCTGGATCTAAAAGTCTTGAATCGTTTTGTAAGAGTACCAACATTCAAATTGGTGACTATAAGGACTATTCTGCCTTTTGTTCAGCAAGGGCATTATATGTCCACAATAGACTTGCAGGATGCATATCTTCATATTCTGATTCATCCAGATCACTATCAGTTCCTGAGATGCTCTTTTCTAGACAAGCATTACCAATTTGTTGCTCTTCCTTTTGCCCTAGCGACAGCTCCAAGGATCTTTTCAAAGGTTCTCGGTGCCCTACTCTCTGTAATCAGAGAGCGTGGTATTGCGGTGTTTCCTTATTTGGACGATATTTTGGTACTTGCTCAGTCTTTACGTTCTGCAGAATCTCACACAAATCAACAAATGTTGTTTCTTCAAGAACATGGTTGGAGGATCAATTTACCAAAAAGTTATTTGATTCCTCAGACAAGGGTAACCTTTTTAGGTTTCCAGATAGATTCAGTATCCATGACTTTGTTTCTAACAGACAAGAGATGTTTGAAGTTGGTTGCAGCCTGTCGGAACCTTCAGTCTCAGTCATTCCCTTCAGTAGCTATGTGCATGGTGGTTTTAGGTCTCATGACTGCAGCATCGGACGCAATCCCCTTTGCTTGTTTTCACATGAGACCTCTTCATCTTTGTATGCTGAACCAATGGTGCAGGGATGATACAAGGATATCACAATTAATATCCTTAAATCCCAATGTTCCACTATCTCTGACTTGGTGGTTAGATCACCATCGTATAGTTCAAGGGACCTCTTTTGTTCATCCAACCTTGACCGTGATCACAACAGATGCGAGTCTTTCAGGTTGGGGAGCTGTCTGGGTATCTCTGACAGCACAAGGGGTTTTGAAATCTCAAGAGGCGAGATTACCAATTAATATTTTGGAACTCTGTGCGATTCTCAGAGCCCTTTAGTTTTGGCCCCTATTAAAGAGAGAGACGTTTATTTGTTTTCGACAGACAATGTCACAACTGTGGTGTATGTCAATCATCAGGGTGGGACTCACAGTCCTCAGGCTATGAAAGAAGTTTCCTGGATACTTTTTTGGGCAGAATCCAGCTCCTGTCTAATTTCTGCGGTTCATATCCCAGGTATAGACAATTGGGAAGCGGATTATCTCAGTCGTCAAACTTTACATCCGGGAGAGTGGTCTCTTCACCCGGATGTGTTTTTTCAAATTGTTCAGATGTTGGGGCTTCCAGAAATAGATCTGATGGCATCTCATCTAAATAAGAAACTTCCCAGGTACCTGTCCAGGTCCAGGGATCCTCAGGCGGAAGCAGTGGATGCATTGACACTTCCTTGGAGTTATCAACCTGCCTATATTTTTCCGCCTCTAGTTCTCCTTCCAAGAGTGATTTCCAAGATCATCATGGAGCAATCGTTTGTGCTGCTGGTGGCTCCAGCATGGGCTCACAGGTTTTGGTATGTGGATCTTGTTCGGATGTCCAGTTGCCAACCTTGGCCACTTCCGTTAAGGCCAGACCTTCTATCTCAAGGTCCGTTTTTCCATCAGGATCTCAAATCATTACATTTGAAGGTATGGAAATTGAACGCTTAGTGCTTAGTCATAGAGGTTTCTCTTACTCAGTGATTAATACTATGTTGCAGGCTCGAAAATCTGTTTCTAGAAAGATTTATTATCGAGTTTGAAAGACTTACATTTCATGGTGTTCTTCTCATAAATTCTCTTGGCATTCTTTTAGAATTCCTAGAATTTTACAGTTTCTTCAGGATGGTTTGGATAAAGGTTTGTCTGCAAGTTCCTTGAAATGACAAATCTCTGCTCTTTCTGTTTTATTCCACCGAAAAATTGCTAAACTCCCTGATATTCATTGTTTTGTATAGGCTTTGGTTCGTATTAAGCCTGTCATTAAATCAATCTCTCCTCCTTGGAGTCTTAATTTGGTTTTAAAGGCTTTACAGGCTCCTCCGTTTGAGCCTATGCATTCTTTGGACATTAAATTGCTTTCTTGGAAAGTGTTGTTTCTTTTGGCCGTCTCTTCTGCTAGAAGAGTTTCTGAATTATCTGCTCTTTCTTGTGAGTCTCCTTTTCAGATTTTTAATTAGGATAAGGCAGTTTTGCGGACTTCATTTAAATTCTTACTTAAAGTTGTGAATTCCAACAACATTAGTAGAGAAATTGTTGTCCCTTCTTTGTGTCCTCATCCTAAGAATTCTTTAGAAAGATCTTTACATTCTTTGGATGTGGTGAGAGCTTTGAAATATTATGTTGAAGCTACTTAAGTTTTCAGGAAGACTTCTAGTCTATTTGTTATCTTTTCTGGTTCTAGGAAAGGTCAGAAGGCTTCTGCCATTTCTTTGGCATCATGGTTAAAGCTTTTGATTAATCACGCTTACTTGGAGTCGGGTGAATCCCTGCCTCAGAGGATTACAGCTCATTCTACTAGGTCAGTTTCCACTTCCTGGGCTTTTAAGAATGAAGCTTCAGTTGATCAGATTTCCAAAGCAGCAACTTGGTCTTCTTTGCATACATTTACTAAATTCTACCATTTTGTTGTTTTTTCTTCTTCAGAAGCAGTTTTTAGTAGAAAAGTTCTTCAGGCAGATGTTTCAGTTTGATTCTTCTGCTTATATTTTCAGGTTTTTTTTTCCACTATAAGATTAAAACTTATGATTTGGGTTGTGGATTATTTTTTTTCAGCGGAATTGGCTGTCTTTATTTTTTATCCCTCCCTCTCTAGTGACTCTTGCGTGGAGTTCCACATCTTGGGTATTGATATCCCTTCTGTCACTAGCTCATGGACTCTTGCCAATTACATGAAAGAAAACATAATTTATGTAAGAATTTACCTGATAAATTCACTTCTTTCATATTGTCAAGAGTCCGTGAGGCCCACCCTTTTTATGGTGGTTATGAAGTTTTTGTATAAAGCACATTTCTTTATCACCCCACTTCTTGGCTATTCGTTAAACTGAATTTTGAGTGTGGTGAGGGGTGTATTTATAGGCATTTTGAGGTTTGGGAAACTTTGCCCCTACTGGTAGGATTGTATATCCCATACGTGACTAGCTCATGGACTGTTTCATGACCCTTTAATGTCTCTGTTTGAAAGTGTGGAAATAGCTGCATTCAATGTAGGAACTTGGAAAATAAAGAAGAAAGGGTTTGAGGTTTATGTATCTGTGGACACAGAGAGAATATTAATGTGCAGTTATTGATGCTGCCCGGTCAAAGCATAAGTCTGTTAGTATATACCTGTAATTTCACTTTATTAGACCTTTCATGACTGGGCTACTGATCTCAGCCACCCCATGCAATTTAAGGCAGTCCAGACATCAGCATATCATTATGTCATAGCAGTAGAAGCATAAATGCATTGCTAATCCTTGCACATAAACACCACCGCCTGTAAGCACCATACAATATAGATTTCCACAAGGATGTCTTTGCAAACTGGGCCAGCTGAGAGGAGGGTTAAGGGGTACAAATATTTTACCAGACCGCGCTGGCTCCTACCCCTACATAGTATATCCACACTCCTGGCTTCACGAAGAAGATATCCTCCTCCAGACATACTCAATGGCACGCTGTGGGAGTTCAAAGTCCCGGACTCCAAAACGAAGCTGTGACACTCAACCAATCACTGGTCCTGAATCCCGGACTTGTTTGATGAGCGTAACAGAGTCCCTGGCCTGCACTCCGAGTAAGGTATGGAAAAATAAAATCCAGGAAGCAGTCCAGGCTTGTTCAAGTAGGATACAATAAAAGCCACATTTTTATTTACAGGCTGTAATGAAAGGTAAAACAGGACCAAATAGTCTGATCTGTTTTGGACGTTAAGACCATACTCATAGATATAGAAGAAACACACATGTGTCAGTATTTAAATACAATTAAGAACAATCCCATTGGTGAACAACAATGAGTATCCTGTTTACCCCCATATAGAACAGATGGGACTGAATAGACAAAAGTGACATATATAATCACATAGCATGTAAAAATATATGTGTTTCTCAAACAGATATTTATGAACCAGTACACACATTAACCATTTGTTGCCTATAACAGCTAAAATACCTATATACATCCTATGCATAAAGTGACATATATAATCACATAGCATGTAAAAATATATGTGTTTCTCAGATATTTATGAACCAGTACACACATTAACCATTTGTTGCCTATAACAGCTAAAATACCTATATACCCCTATGCATAAATACATGAGATCATACAGATTAGTATGCAAAACAAGCTCTCCAATGTATAAAGCAAAGTCTTATCCTTAAACATAGTAGCTTATGATGATAAGGGAAACTGTCATGGATTACATAAAGTATCGTAAATATCACGGTTAATACTCCATAAACTAATGGTATTAGATTTTAGATTTTATACTGAAAAATGAGTAAAAGAAAGAAATAAGTAGTAGAACTACTTATTTGTATTATTTAAGCCTGAACTCTCTGTTTCATCAGGCTTCTGTTCACAAACTGACGGTAGTCTGAGAAACGCGTTGCTATCTGTTTTTAATTATCAGAGTCATTTGTTGACTTCTGTATTTTATATTTTGTTAAATTGTGTATTTTTAAATACATCTGAGAGTCCAAGCTTTTTTATCATCCATTGAAGACACCAGGGTGACCAGTAGCCTTGCTGTACCAGTGAGCTGGGACACTGCGATATCCCAGTCTGTCTGATTTAGCACATTTGGGTGCTGCTCCACTTGTGAGTATTCATTTGGCAATCATATATTTCAACTGTTCACACTGTATCACACTAGGAGGCGCTTTTGTTTTTGTGATTCTTGTTCACAGAGAAAGTTAAAATACCTATATACATCCTATGCATAAATACATGAGATCATACAGATTAGTATTCAAAATGTATAAAGCAAAGTCCTATACTTAAACATAGTAGCTTATGATGATGAGGGAAACTCTGTAATGGATTACATAAAGTATTGTAAATATCACCGTTAATACTCCATAAACTAGTGGTATTAGATTTTCGATTTTATACTGAACATTGAGTAAAAGAAAGAAATGAGTAGTAGAACTATACATAGAGTACATTATGAAAATAGTAGAATGCATCAAATGCCTGCAACCAACATACTAATAAGTATAAACAGATAAAGATATATAAAGATACATATATAAAAATAGAAATGTATGGATATAGATATGTGGTTAGGGTGCATTAACATAGTATCTATTGGACACAATGCTCATCTATCCCAGTAATTTATGATGTCAAACTCTGAGTTGAATCCATTGGGGACCAAACTGTTCAGTTTATGGATCCAATAGATCTCTTGGTGGCATAGGATCTGAAACTTATCTCCTCCTCTTGGGGGTCTCAGAATCAGTTCTATTGCTTGCCACTTGAGTGTGCTGACATTGCCTTGATGTATATCAATGAAATGCTGAGAAAGGACTAAGCATGACCTTTCTCCCGCTATGTATGATAAGTGTTCCTTAATCCATTTTCCCACCTCCCGCATCGTCCTGCCAACGTATTGGCGGGAATAAGATGTACACTTAACTTGGTAAAAAAATAATTTACTTCTGACTTAGATCTCATTGTTAATTGAATATAAAGATTTTTTACTAACTGAGGTTAAAAATAAGATTGTTAAATTACAAACTGATATGAATAAGTTTAAATTATGTGACATCTATCCACAGTTTGATGATTTACTAAACTACCATGGAGGAATCGAGAAAACTTATTATTTAAGTTAAACACACTACATTTCTGAGGGATCAGAAAGATTATACACTAGGGACAGCATATATATGTTGACGTCGCCAACGCAATAAGTCCTGGTCTAATCAAACAGATGTAGAACCACAGAGGGTTGGAAATAAGAATAGGAGAAGCAGAAATGGGAGAAACAGGCACTTTACATATGAGTCCCAAAATAAGGTAACATTCTCTGATTCTGAACCTGAGTATTCTGATGAGGATAAATTTGCATCCAGTTTTGAGGAGCAATCAGGGTCAGAGCCAGAAACAGGGGTATGTTGACAATTTCTGTAATAACACCAAACGTGAAAGACAGAACACAATCACCCATGTCAAGTAATAAGGGGATACTAAAATATACTAGCTCCCAAACAGAGTGAAAATATTCAGGTTTTTCAATGGGCCAAACAAAAAACCCCAGGGGGGGAAACAAACAATACAGGAACTCCAAATACAGGGTCTCAAGGAGTAGAGAACCCCCGGTACCAGTTGAGGGGAAAAAAAAGACATACACCACCAACTCTCTGAAACAGAAATTAAAGTTTTAAGCTATGGTTTAGGGTTTGTACCCTCACGAAATTTCGATCTGTTTCAGATGTGAAAAAGTTAGTAAGGAATCTTACTCTCAAAAAATACTTCTTCACATATGAGAGAGGTCATACTAATGATACTGTACATCCTAATCAACCATTACCAACAGAAAGGGTACATGGTGATTTATCTTTTGTATATGTCTGTACCCTAACCTCCTTGGAAGATTATTTAGGACCTGACTCAAAAGATTATTCACAAAAGAACGATACACAGGTTAGTCTACATAACAGATTTAATTTCTACCCAATACATACTAGAGGGAATTCTCTAGAGGTGTTCCACAAGAGGGTAATAGAAGATCTGAAGGATCTGTCAATGGACACACAAGTACACCGTCAGAATCTGTCCAAAAGAGAGAGGGACGCTACAGAACAATTTAAAAATTGTGATTAAGCGTTATTCTGAAAGGGGGATTTTTTTTTTTTTTTTCTCTCCCTCTCTCTCTTCTGTCTCTCTCTCTCTCTGCTTGCTCCTCTCGTCCCTCCCTTGTCTCCCCCCTACTCCCGCACGCTTTATGATTTGGTTGAAGATTGTAGAACAGAGGCACCAGATAGCTAACTGTTATTGTTATAGATTTGGGTTAAGTTATAAGTTGTAAATTGTATATTATTGTTTAATTGCATAAAATAAAAAAAATTCCAAAGGTACGGAGTGTAAAACCAAGAGCAATCATCGGAACTGTACTTTACTGCTCATTGGTCTCACGGTATTACATGGACACTATCCTCCAAAGACAGGCATGAATAATTGTATTTGTGACACTACCTGTATGTATATCGATTGCACGAATTGTCTGAGATTCTCACTGTACTTACTCCGTTTCCTTTAATAAAAGAGAATTAAAAAAAAAAAAAAATTTGTGATTAAGCAGTCAGATAAAGGGGGAAGTGTAGTGGTAATGTATAAACAGATGTATCTGAATGAGGCTATAAGACAACTCAATGATACAGACACATACCTTCCTCTACCTAGGGACCCTACAGAGACATTTTAAATCAACTCAGGCAGCTTGTGGATGATGGTGTTGAGATGGGCTTGATTGACCAGAAACTATGATATACGTGGATGTGGAATTGCAATTGGGGTGAAATTTGCCCCCTCTTATGCTAACCTCTTTATGGGGTGGTGGGAGCAGTTCCATGTCTATGGTGTAAATAACACTTATGTGTCCCACATAATTAAATATGTGAGATACGTTGATGATTTCTTGATCATTTAGACTTCTGATAGTTCGTGGATTATCTTCATAGCAATACAGTTGGTCTTAAATTTACATTTGAATGGCATGAACTAGAGATACATTTTTTGGACATCACATTGAAAGCTGATATCACCAATAGATGTGTTATTTCATCCCTATACAGGAAGTCCATATCATGCAACACACTTTTGCATGCCCTAAGTAATCATCCCAAACATGTTTTTAAGGGCATTGCAAAGGGGCAATATATGCATTTAAGACGTAACTGCTCTTTAGAGAGTATGTTTCTTAAAGTAAGGAATTAACTAACCGTCTTTTAACTAGAGGCTACCCTATGCGTGTAGTTGAGAATGCTTTAATGGAAGTAAGAGACATGAACAGAAGTACCCTCCTTAACAAAAAGCCTAAGAGATGGTGTAAGACTCCTTCTGACGATGGGGAATGGCCAACATTCGTGACCACCTTCTCTAACCAATATGAAAGCATTTGTAACATAGTCAGAAGGACATAGTCAGTCTATTGAAAGAGGATAGATCTGGTAGTTCATGGATGCACTTTAAAGGCACCTTTAGATGTGGGAAAAGGTAAATCATGTGACCATGCTCATGTCACTAATAAGTTTAACTCTATTAATCCCAGTCATTTGTTACCAGGGGATGTATCAGTCGCAGAAGTATATTTGATATTTATTTAGTTGAGTGTACATCTTGTTCCGCCAATACGTTGGCAGGACAACGCGGAAAGGGGTTAAATGGATTAAGGAACACTTATCATACATAGTGGGAGAAAGGTCATGCTCAGCCCTTTCTCAGTATTTCATTGATATACATCAAGGCAATGTCAGCACACATTGAGAACCCCAAGAGAAAGCGATAATTTTCAGATCCTATGCCGCTAAGAGGCTAAGAGATCTATTGGATCCATAAACTGAACAGTTTGGTCCCCAATGGATTATATATATATATATATATATATATATATATATATCTTTATCTGTTTATACTTTTTAGTATGTATGTTGCAGGCATTTGACACATTCTACTATTTTCATAATGTACTCTATGTATAGTTCTACTACTCATTTCTTTCTTTTACTCAATTTTCAGTATAAAATCGAAAATCTAATACCACTAGTTTATGGAGTATTAACTGTGATATTTACAGTACTTTATGCAATCCATTCCTTTATCATCATAAGCTACTATGTTTAAGGATATGACTTTGCTTAATACATTGGAGAGCTTGTTTTGAATACTAATCTGTATGATCTCATGTATTTATGCATAGGATGTATATAGGTATTTTAACTTTCTCTGTGAACAAGGATCACAAAAACAAAGGTGCCTCCTAGTGTGATACAGTATGGACAGTTGAAATATATGATTGCCAAATGAATACTCACAAGTGGAGCAGCACCCAAATGTGCTAAATCAGACAGACTGGGATATCGCAGTGTCCCAGCTCACTGGTAAAGCAAGGCTACTGGTCAACCTGGTGTCTTCAATGGATAAAAAAGCTCGGACTCTCAGGTGTATTAAAAAATACACAATTTAATAAAATATAAAATACAGAAGTCAACAAATGACTCTGATAATTAAAAACAGATAGCAATTTGTTTCTCAGACTACCGTCTGTTTCATCAGGCTTCTGTTCACAAACTGAGAGTTCAGGCTTAAATAATACAAATAACCAATCCCTATCCTTAATTGGCTGAGACACCTCTCAGGTATATGTGTGCATAATTGGTCTAATTACTAGTGCTGAGAACATGTGCAGCCAAACTCCATATTGCTAACATCATTCCACACTTGTAAAAATAATCATTGACAATAAATATTTATAACACTCAAATACAACTATATATAACCCTGATATGAGTATCATGTTAGCACAGATTATTGTGTCACTAGATATAATCTCAATTAAAAAAATTATATTGTTTATAAAACGTTTATGATGTTTCTCTTGTGATACATTAACTAACTTGTGTAATGCATTTTCACTGAATACATACTATATACCAATTGCTGTCAAAAATTATACTCACTGGTTTTATAGTGTGTATTTGGTAACAGGTGATAGCCGCTCTATACAATGATACGGACTCACTGACATCTGAATTTGCCAATCAATCCACTGCAACACCGGATTATATGTGACTCTGCTTTGTTTGGAGTGTTATAAATAGTTATTGCCAATGATTAGGTTTACAAGTGTGGAATGATGTTAGCAATGTGGAGTTTGGCTGCACATGTTCTCAGCACTAGTAATTAGACCAATTATGCACACATACACCTGAGAGGTGTGTCAGTCAATTAAGGATAGAGATTGGTTATTTGTATTATTCAAGCCTGAACTCTCACGGCTAGATTTAGAGTTTGGCGTTAGCCGTCAAAACCAGCGTTAGAGGCTCCTAACGCTGGTTTTGGGCTACCGCTGGTATTTAGAGTTAGTCAGGAAAGGGTCTAACGCTCACTTTGCAGCCGTGACTTTTCCATACCGCAGATCCCCTTACGTCAATTGTGTATCCTATATTTTCAATGGGATCTTTCTAACGCCGGTATTTAGAGTTGTGGCTGAAGTGAGCGTTAGAAATCTGACAAAACTCCAGCCGCAGAAAAAAGTCAGTAGTTAAGAGCTTTCTGGGCTAACGCCAGTTCATAAAGCTCTTAACTACTGTGCTCTAAAGTACACTTACACCCATAAACTACCTATGTACCCCTAAACCGAGGCCCCCCCACATCGCCGCCACTCTATTAAAATTTTTTAACCCCTAATCTGCCGACCGCACACCGCCGCCACCTACGTTATCTCTATGTACCCCTAATCTGCTGCCCCTAATACCGCCAACACCTACATAATATTTATTAACCCCTAATCTGCCGCCCCCAACGTCGCCTCCACCTACCTACACTTATTTACCACTAATCTGCCGACCGGACCTCACCGCTACTATAATACATGTATTAACCCCTAATCCGCCTCACTCCCGCCTCAATAACCCTATAATAAATAGTATTAACCCCTAATCTTCCCTCCCTAACATCGCCGACACCTAACTTCAAGAATTAACCCCTAATCTGCCGACCGGACCTCACCGCTACTGTAATACATTTTTTAACCCCTAAAGCTAATTCTAACCCTAACCCTAACACCCCCCTAAATTAAATATAATTTAAATCTAACGAAATAAATTAACTCTTATTAAATAAATTATTCCTATTTAAAGCTATATACTTACCTGTAAAATAAACCCTAATATAGCTACAATATAAATTATAATTATATTGTAGCTATTTTAGGATTTATATTTATTTTACAGGCAAATTTCAATTTATTTTAACCAGGTACAATAGCTATTAAATAGTTAATAACTATTTAATAGCTACCTAGTTAAAATAATTTCAAAATTACCTGTAAAATAAATCCTAACCTAAGTTACAATTAAACCTAACACTACACTATCAATAAATAAATTAAATAAACTACCTACAATTATCTACAATTAAACCTAACACTACACTATCAATAAATTAATTAAATACAATACCTACAAATAAATACAATGAAATAAACTAACTAAAGTACAAAAAATAAAAAAGAACTAAGTTACAAAAAATAAAAAAATATTTACAAACATTAGAAAAATATTACAACAATTTGAAACTAATTACACCTACTCTAAGCCCCCTAATAAAATAACAAAGACCCCCAAAATAAAAAAATGCTCTACCCTATTCTAAAATTAAAATAGAAAAGCTCTTTTACTTACCAGCCCTGAAAAGGGCCCTTTGCGGGCATGCCCCAAAGAATTCAGCTCTTTGCCTGTAAAAAAAACATACAATACCCCCCCCAACTTACAACCCACCACCCACATACCCCTAATCTAACCCAAACCCCCTTAAATAAACCTAACACTAAGCCCCTGAAGACTCCCCTACCTTGTCTTCACCACGCCGGGTTCACCGATCAATCCAGAAGACCTCCATGTCTTGATCCAAGCCCAAGCAGGGGCTGAAGATGTCCATGATCCCTGAAGTCTTCATCAAGCGGGAGCTGAAGAGGTCCATGATCCGACTGAAGTCTTCTATCAAGCGGCATCTTCAATCTTCTTTCTTCCGATCCATGTATTCATCCCGCCGACGCGAACATCCATCTTCACACGACGACTTCCTGATGAATGACGGTTCCTTTAAGGGACGTCATCCAAGATGGCGTCCCTCGAATTCCAATTGGCTGATAGGATCTATCAGTCAATCGGAATTAAGGTAGGAAAATCTGATTGGCTAATGGAATCAGCCAATCAGATTCAAGTTCAATCCGATTGGCTGATCCAATCAGCCAATCAGATTGACTCGCATTCTATTGGCTGCTCGAACAGCCAATAGAATGCGAGCTCAATCTGATTGGCTGATTGGATCAGCCAATCGGATTGAACTTGAATCTGATTGGCGATTCCATCAGCCAATCAGAATTTTCCTACCTTAATTCCGATTGGCTGATAGAATCCTATCAGCCAATTGGAATTCGAGGGATGCCATCTTGGATGACTCCCTTAAAGGAACCGTCATTCATCAGGAAGTCGTCGGTGAAGATGGATGTTCCGCGTCGGCGGGATGAACTACATGGATCTGGAAGAAAGAAATTGAAGATGCCGCTTGATAGAAGACTTCAGTCGGATCATGGACCTCTTCAGCTCCCGCTTGGATGAAGACTTCAGCCGGATCATGGACATCTTCAGCCCCCTGCTTGGGCTTGGATCAAGACATCGGAGGCTCTTCTGGATTGATCGGTGAACCCGCGTGTGAAGACAAGGTCGGGAGATCTTCAGGGCTTAGTGTTAGTTTATTTAAGGGGGGTTTGGGTTAGATTAGGGGTATGTGGGTGGTGGGTTGTAAGTTGGGGGGTATTGTATGTTTTTTTTACAGGCAAAAGAGCTGAATTTCTTTGGGGCATGCCCCGCAAAGGCCCTCTTCAGGGCTGTAAAGTAAAAGAGCTTTTCTATTTTAATTTTAGAATAGGGTAGAGCATTTTTTTATTTTGGGGGTCTTTGTTATTTTATTAGGGGGCTTAGAGTAGGTGTAATTAGTTTCAAATTGTTGTAATATTTTTCTAATGTTTGTAAATATTTTTTATTTTTTGTAACTTAGTTCTTTTTTATTTTTTGTACTTTAGTTAGTTTATTTCATTGTATTAATTTGTAGGTATTGTATTTAATTAATTTATTGATAGTGTAGTGTTTAGGTTTAATTGTAGATAATTGTAGGTAATTTATTTAATTTATTTATTGATAGTGTAGTGTTAGGTTTAATTGTAACTTAGGTTAGGATTTAATTTACAGTAATTTTGTAATTATTTTAACTAGGTAACTATTAAATAGTTATTAACTATTTAATAGCTATTGTACCTGTTAAAATAATACAAAGTTGCCTGTAAAATAAATATTAATCCTAAAATAGCTACAATATAATTATAATTTATATTGTAGCTATATTAGGATTTATTTTACAGGTAAGTATTAGCTTTAAATAGGAATAATTTATTTAATAAGAGTTAATTTATTTTGTTAGATTTAAATTATATTAACTTAGGGGGGTGTTAGTGTTAGGGTTAGACTTAGCTTTAGGGGTTAATACATTTATTAGAGTAGCAGTGAGGTCCATTCGGCAGATTAGGGTTAATTATTGTAGGTAGGTGGAGGCGACGTTGGGGGCGGCAGATTATGGGTTAATAAATATAATATAGGGGTCGACGGTGTTAGGGGCAGCAGATTAGGGTACTAGGATAATGTAGGTTGCGGCGGTGTACAGAGCGGCAGATTAGGGGTTAATAATAATATGCAGGGGTCAGCGATAGCGGGGCGCAGATTAGGGGTTAATAAGTGTAAGGTAGGGGTGTTTAGACTCGGGGTACATGTTGGGGTGTAAGGTGCAGACCTAGAAGTGTTTCCCCATAGGAAACAATGGGGCTGCGTAGGACTTAACGCTGCTTTTTTGCAGGTGTTAGGTTTTTTTCAGCTCAAACTGCCCCATTGTTTCCTATGGGGAATCGTGCACGAGCATGTTTTGAAGCTGGCCGCGTCCGTAAGCACCGCTGGTATCGAGAGTTGCAGTGTGGTAAATTATGCTCTACGCTCCTTTTTGGAGCCTAACGCACTGAAAACGCAGCCATTCTGTGAACTCTAAATACTAGCGGTATTTAAAAGGTGCGGGGAAAAAAAAGCATGCGTTAGCTACGCGGGTCGTTACCAACAAAACTCTAAATCTAGCCATCAGTTTTTTAACAGAAGCCTGATGAAACAGACGGTAGTCTGAGAAACGCGTTGCTATCTGTTTTTTTATTATCAGAGTCATTTGTTGACTTCTGTATTTTATATTTTATAAAAATTGTGTATTTTTTAATACATCTGAGCTTTTTTATCCATTGAAGACACAAGGGTTACCAGTAGCCTTGCTGTTCCAGTGAGCTGGGACACTGTGAGATCCCAGTCTGTCTGATTTAGCACATTTGGTTGCTGCTCCACTTGTGAGTATTCATTGGCAATCATATATTTCAACTGTCCATACTATATCACACTAGGAGGCGCCTTTGTTTTTGTGATCCTTGTTCACAGAGAAAGTTGGTATCCAGTTCATTGACCTGGCAAAGAGCTGACTCCACATTGGGTGTGACCAACACATGACATGTCATCTGAACAAAATAGGAGGAACACCAACATCAAAAAGGACATTTAAACCTTTGGAACCTCACAAGGACTGACATCTTAAACAGATAAGAGTCGACAAGCAGCAACACCAGACATTAATATAACCTAAAGATAGGTTATAAAGCGGCAAAATAATCCGGTGAGGATCTGGAATGAGCAGAAGGGGACATACTGTGTGCGCCTGTGGCGGTAAGAGGGTATGTGAGGGGTGAAGTTTATTGCGTTTTTTGGAAGAGAGTTTGGATATCAGGAACTTTATTGAGCAAGGAAGGTGTTATGTACACACACTACTAAAAATTGAAATGTCCGCTGTTAGAAAGCAGATGGCAACAATGAAGGAACTGTATATAAAGGCTCTATAACAATATTATATGACTAACGCTCTGATTTTAATTATAAAAGCTGGAAGCTAAACTGCACCACATTTTAATATACAGTGGTTGAAGGTGATAGAGACTGTTGAAGCTGACATTTAAAACCACATGGCCGGTTCTGCTACAAAATAAAGATTCTATAGCACGGCTTTTATTTCTTCTGCACACAGGAACATTTAACCTATTCTTATGAGAAAGGGGATTCACATTAGGATTGGATTCATTAGATCCACTTTACCCCTCATCTACTATGTTTGAACTACATGGCTATTAAACAGAAAAGGCTCAGCTGAAATGGTTAAATAAATGCTAAGTGCTCATAAAATGCTGCTATACATAACTGTAATGGAAAAACTCTCATGCTACACCTGAGATTAAGCAATCTCCCCCTACCAGCAACGACATTATGCTATTTAAGCACTACAAACAACAAACACACTACTACTTAGCCCCTGCCTGATGGACTCAGACAGAAAACTGGAAGAAACTCAATTAAGCTATCAAGGTTTGCTGAATGTATGTGTGTAGCTGCAATAAATAACTATAGGGGACACTACAATACCCTCCTGCAAATAGGGGTTGGGGATCTGCCTCTTTCCTCATAATTACCCAGACCTGTCTTGGGATGGCTCCTCTATCCTCCACATAATTCACTATAAACTTTTCTATGACCATAGCAGATAGGCGAGAAGCAGGAGCAGGATTAACTAGGTTAGCTTGCTCTTTTAATCTTTGCTGGATCTGACATATTATCAAAAACTCTGTAATCAGGGATTAACCCTCTATCAACATGTCTGTTAGGAAGCAAAACAAGCCTACTCAGGGATCTAAACCGCCTACAGCTAATTTATTCTTTAAGCCAGCCAGAAGTGAGAAAACTTTAGAACCCACTAATATGGGCTAGAGGAAGATAATATCTCTGACACAGATTCTCAGCTCATGGATGATGATGCTATCCCTGCTACAAAAGTGACTTGAAAGCCCTTGTGTCTAAACAGAGATCAATACAAATTTCGATAAACTATGGGAAAAAATAGATGCTTTCCAAAACACCGTCACCAACAGCCTAGCAGATATCAAACAAGACATCACAGATTTAGCACACGGGTGGCTACTTTAGAAGAAAAAGACCTCCACCTCAGAAGACCTCTCTAATCTAACACAAAAGATTTCCATGCAGCAACAGGAAGTTAATGAGATGCATGATAAATTGGAAGATCTCGAAAATAGAAGCCGCAGGTGTAACCTGCGGTTAAAGGGGATTCCAGAGGCTATTTCGACGGAAGAACTCCCCATCTACTTACACCAACTATTTCAAGCTATAACAGGAGAAATAGGGGAAGAGAAGTTTCAAATGGAGAGAGCTCACCGAGCTTTACGGGCCAGACCGAAGGATGAAGCACCCCCCAGAGATGTTATAGTTAAATTTCTCAGATTCCCAGAAAAGGAAAGCATCCTCTCAGCTGCTAGGAAGCATCCAACCTTCAAGTTCCAGGGTGTGGTAATACAATTTTTTCAAGATCTCTGCATAAGAACGCTCCAGAGGAGAAGCTATTTGAAACCACATTACCACACTCCTAAGAAAACATCAAATTGGATACCGCTGGGGTTTTCCCTTTAGTCTATACATCCAGCACAATGGCAGATCACTAAATCTAAAAGATGTCTCAGAAATCCCGGATATATGTCGTAAGCTTCAATTGGAACCTCCTGATATACCACAATTGAACCAACCAGAAAACTATCCCAAGCAACATCAAGCCTCACTCCACAACAGAGACAGAAATGGACTAGAGTCTCGAAAAGAAAAGCTAAGTCTTGACACTTTTTCACTTACTTATCTGTTGTTTAAAGAACTTTGCTCTATCTGCTGAGGTAAAGAGAGAGATGAGGACTCTAGTATCTCTCAACTTACTATTACTATTGAGGAAGGAGGTGGTTGGTGAAGAACCTCAGTGGTCACTGGATCCTGATAAAAGGGCTCTAATTAAGGTTAAAAGGTTCTTTTGGTTGTGAATTTTAAGGGTTGTTGGTCTCCATAGGGGCTATCCCCTTTTCTTTCTTACAATATCTAAGATTTGTAGTTGCTCTTTCTAATGCCAGTTTTCTTGTTCCCTTTTTTTTTTTTACATACTCTGTTGCAACATATACAGTTTTAGCATGGTAGATTGGTAGAGTACGGTCAACCTGTGTAAGGAGGAGGGCGAGTTGATGGTGCTCTCCTTTGTTTCTTTTTTTTTCAATTTTATTGCTGGTTCTCTTATATAAGAGCAGATTCTGTTTTTATGTTTTAACATGGTTCTTGAATAGACTGTTAATGTTTGTAAATTCTTATGTTTTTTTTTTTGTTTTTGCCATGTCGACTCAACTTGTTTACCTACATGCATCATCTCATACGAGACAACTATATCAACAATGCCTAAGGCAATCACAGAGAATGAAAAGACTGCGGATCTGGAGGAGGGTCCCCCACTGGTAAAACCGTGAGTAATGACTTGTAACCTTCGACTGATATCACACAATGTCAGAGGCCTAAACACAGACTTAAAGCGCAGAACAGCACTTAGCCAATATACTAGTCTAAAAGCTAACATTATATTCCTGCAAGAGACACACTTCACCAGGAGGTCATACCTAAATATTGGGCCAAAGGCTATACACAACATTTTCACTCAATAACTGACAAAAAAAAAGAGGAGTGTCAATACTGATACACCAATCGGTAGGTTTCGTAGTAGAAGAGACAATTAGGGACCCGGAGGGCAGGTTTCTTATACTTAAAGGGAGACAACATGATAAGCAATTAGTATTTTGTAATGTATACGCACCAAATGAAACACAAGCACCCTTCTTTGCTCAGTTTCTCACCTATTAACCCAGTGGTCGCACTCCCGTTGATCTTGGGGGTGACTTTAATGTATCAATGTACGCCCACCAAAACAAAGATAAAAACCCACTATCCCAAAAACAACTGAGCATAACTCCACAATTAAAAAAATAAAAGAGATATTCTTCTCTCATAATATGTTAGACTCCTGGACACTCTATATGAAGAACACAAGACTATACATACTATCGTCGGCACACAAATCCTACTCAAAAATAGATTATGTCTATATCAGCCAAACTCTGATTCCAGACCTAGCGTCCTCTAAGATTCACGCATGTGCTTGGTCGACCACTCCATAGTCCAAATAGATATCAAACAGACATTTCACACTAGTGCGACGCGATCTTGGAACTTTGACCCATACGTTCTCCAGAACCCTAAGACACGTGAATCTATCTCTAAAGCACTGTCAGAATATTGGGGCCTGAATGTAGGGACCACTTCCAATCCTATAAATATCTGGCAGCACACAAACCCTTCGTTAGAGGCCTACTAATTAAGGAAAAAACAACCTTGACTAAAACAACAAGACTACAAATAGATACTCTACAGAAACAAATAGATGAACTTACCAGGTCACATCAGCGAAATCTATCACCCACCATTTTTACACAATTACAGGCCAAATGACTAGAATTAGCTACAATTATGAACAAACTTCTGCGAGAGCAGCACATAGATTAAAATCACAGTATTTTCTATACTCAAATAAACCGGATAAGTATCTGGCCCACAAGCTACGAGAGAGGACTAAATCTTTTGCCATACCATATCTGCAGACAACTGATGGCTCTTGCACCTCAAACCCCCAAGAGATAGCCAACACTTTTGTACAATATTACGCCCATCTTTGACGGGAAAAAGTAACGCATAACGATCAGACGAACCGACTCAGGGCTAGATTTTTGGATGACGCTAAACTCATACCCTTAGATAAAGAGGCCGGAGAGGAGCTTAATGCAGAGATAACAACTAGGG
This sequence comes from Bombina bombina, assembly GCF_027579735.1. Lineage (NCBI taxonomy): Eukaryota > Metazoa > Chordata > Amphibia > Anura > Bombinatoridae > Bombina > Bombina bombina. The sequence continues at coordinate 20,191 of NW_026510994.1, read as the reverse complement.
AAGTCCTTAATGCCATAAAAGAGCTTAAACCAGGTAAAGCAGCAGGCCCAGACGGCTTCCCAGGCGAATATACCAACTCTATAAAACAATTTTGGTCCCACATGTAGTTTCATTGTGCAACGATATTTTACAAGGTAATGAAATCCCCACAAATATTACAGGCCAAAATAGTAGTCATACCCAAACCAGTAGAAACCCAAAGCTGTGCCAAAGCTATAGACCCATTTCCCTAATCAATCAGATATAAAGATTTCACCAAAATTTTAGCCAATAGACTCAAAGTACATCTAACATCACTAATCCACCCCGATCAGGTGGGTTTTATTTTAGATAGAGAAGCCCCAGACAACACAAGACGAACGATCTCCTTAATTGAATACCTCAGCAAGTCGAAAACGCCTTCTCTGGTCCTCTCTTTGGATGCAGAGAAGGCGTTTGATAGAATAGACTGGGACTACATGCTAGAGGTCTTGAATAGATTTGGGTTCCATGGGTCGTTTGTTCAGGCTATCAAAGGCATCTATTCATGCCCCACAGCTACTGTTAGGCAGCAGGATATCAGTCAAATTTAATAGATATCTTGAACGGCACCAGACAGGCTGCCCGCTCTCACCACTCTTATTTGCGCTCTGCATAGAGCCATTAGCAGCGACGATTCGGTTGACCCCAGATATACACGAGTCTCACTTAAAGGACAGGAATTTAAGGTGTCATTGTTTGCGGACGATGTCCTTCTCACAATGACTAAACCACTCATATCCCTTCCAAATCTTTATCGGGTATTACAGGACTATTCTGATGTCTCAGGATATAGGGTTAATTTAGAAAAATGTGAAGCTATCCCTATCGCCCTTCCCAATCACACTAAAAAACTGATTGAAACAAACTTTGAATTTTCATGGACTACAGAGTCGATCAAATATTTGGGATTAAATCTCACATAATATAGAAGACCTATATAACTGAACTATGTCCCCTTATATAAAATAATAAGGAAAGATATAAATACATGGAAAAAGGGCGGATTTTCATGGTATGGCCGATTAACGGCAATTAAAATGAACATCCTTCCGAGGCTTCTATACCTCTTTCGGGCTCTCCCAATTCTATACCTCTTTCGGGCCCTCCCGATTACTTCCCGACGAATGACAGTTCCTTTAAGGACTTTATTCAAGATGGCGTCCCTCGAATTTTGATTGGCTGATAGGATTCTATCAGCCAATCGAATTAAGGTAGGAAAATTCTGATTGGCTGATGGAATCAGCCAATCAATTCAAGTTCAATCCGATTGGCTGATCCAATCAGCCAATCAGATTGAGCTCGCATTCTATTGGCTGATCGGAACAGCCAATAGAATGCGAGCTCAATCTGATTGGCTGATCGGATCAGCCAATCGGATTGAACTTGAATCTGATTGCTGATTCCATCAGCCAATCAAATTTTCCTACCTTAATTCCGATTGGCTGATAGAATCCTATCAGCCAATTGGAATTCGAGGGACGCCATCTTGGATGACGTCCCTTAAAGGAACCGTCATTCATCAGAAGTCGTCGGTGAAGATGGATGTTCCGCGTCGCGGGATGAACTACATGGATCCGGAAGAAAGAAGATTGAAGATGCCGCTTGATGAAGACTTCAGTCGGATCATGGACCTCTTCACTCCCCTTGGATGAAGACTTCAGCCGGATCATGGACATCTTCAGCCCCTGCTTGGGCTTGGATCAAGACATCGAGGCTCTTCTGGATTGATCGTGAACCCGCGTGGTGAAGACAAGGTAGGGAGATCTTCAGGGCTTAGTGTTAGGTTTATTTAAGGGGGTTTGGGTTAGATTAGGGTATGTGGGTGGTGGGTTGTAATGTTGGGGGGTATTGTATGTTTTTTTTACAGGCAAAAGAGCTGAATTCTTTGGGCATGCCCCGCAAAGGCCCTTTTCAGGCTGGTAAAGTAAAAGAGCTTTTCTATTTTAATTTTAGAATAGGGTAGAGCATTTTTTTATTTTGGGGGTCTTTGTTATTTATTAGGGGGCTTAGAGTAGTGTAATTAGTTTAAAATTGTTGTAATATTTTTCTAATGTTTGTAAATATTTTTTAATTTTTTGTAACTTAGTTCTTTTTTATTTTGTACTTTAGTTAGTTTATTTCATTGTATTTATTTGTAGTATTGTATTTAATTAATTTATGATAGTGTAGTGTTAGTTTATTGTAGATAATTGGATAGTTTATTTAATTTATTTATGATAGTGTAGTGTTAGGTTTAATTGTAACTTAGGTTAGGATTTAATTTACAGGTAATTTTGTAATTATTTAACTAGGTAACTATTAAATAGTTATTAACTATTTAATACTATTGTACCTGGTTAAAATAATTACAAAGTTGCCTGTAAAATAAATATTAATCCTAAAATAGCTACAATATAATTATAATTTATATTGTAGCTATATTAGGATTTATTTACAGGTAAGTATTTAGCTTTAAATAGGAATAATTTATTAATAAGAGTTAATTTATTTTGTTAGATTTAAATTATATTAACTTAGGGGTGTTAGTGTTAGGTTAGACTTAGCTTTAGGTTAATACATTTATTAGAGTAGCGGTGAGGTCCATTCGGCAGATTAGGGTTAATTATTGTAGGTAGGGAGGCGACGTTGGGGGCAGCAATTATGGGTTAATAAATATAATATAGGGGTCGATGGTGTTAGGGGCAGCAGATTAGGGGACATAGGATAATGTAGGTTGCGGCGGTGTACAGAGCGGCAGATTAGGGGTTAATAATAATATGCAGGGGTCAGCGATAGCGGGGCGGCAGATTAGGGGTTAATAAGTGTAAGGTTAGGGTGTTTAGACTCGGGGTACATGTTGGGTGTAAAGGTGCAGACCTAGGAAGTGTTTCCCCATAGAAACAATGGGCTGCGTTAGGAGCTTAACGCTGCTTTTTTGCAGGTGTTAGGTTTTTTTTCAGCTCAAACTGCCCCATTGTTTCCTATGGGGGAATCGTGCACGAGCATGTTTTTGAAGCTGGCCGCGTCCGTAAGCACCGCTGGTATCGAGAGTTGCAGTGGTGGTAAATTATGCTCTACGCTCCTTTTTTGGAGCCTAACGCACTGAAAACGCAGCCATTCTGTGAACTCTAAATACTAGCGGTATTTAAAAGGTGCAGGGAAAAAAAAGCATGCGTTAGCTACGCGGGTCGTTACCAACAAAACTCTAAATCTAGCCATCATTTTTTAACAGAAGCCTGATGAAACAGACGGTAGTCTGAGAAACGCGTTGCTATCTGTTTTTTATTATCAGAGTCATTTGTTGACTTCTGTATTTTATATTTTATAAAAATTGGTATTTTTTAATACATCTGAGCTTTTTTATCCATTGAAGACACAAGGTTACCAGTAGCCTTGCTGTTCCAGTGAGCTGGACACTGTGAGATCCCAGTCTGTCTGATTTAGCACATTTGGTTGCTGCTCCACTTGTGAGTATTCATTTGGCAATCATATATTTCAACTGCCATACTATATCACACTAGGAGGCGCCTTTGTTTTGTGATCCTTGTTCACAGAGAAAGTTGGTATCCAGTTCATTGACCTGGCAAAGAGCTGACTCCACATTGGTGTGACCAACACATGACATGTCATCTGAACAAAATAGAGGAACACCAACATCAAAAAGGACATTTAAACCTTTGGAACCTCACAAGGACTGACATCTTAAACAGATAAGAGCGACAAGCAGCAACACCAACATTAATAGAACCTAAAGATAGGTTATAAAGCGCAAAATATATCCGGTGAGGATCTGGAATGAGCAGAAGGGGACATACTGTGTGCGCCTGTGCGGTAAGAGGGTATGTGAGGGGTGAAGTTTATTGCGTTTTTTGGAAGAGAGTTTGGATATCAGAACTTTATTGAGCAAGGAAGGTGTTTGTACACACACTACTAAAAATTGAAATGTCCGCTGTTAGAAAGCAGATGGCAACAATGAAGGAACTGTATATAAAGGCTCTATAACAATATTATATGACTAACGCTCTGATTTAATTATAAAATGAAGCTAAACTGCACCACATTTTAATATACAGTGTTGAAGGTGATAGAGACTGTTGAAGCTGACATTTAAAACCACATGGCCGGTTCTGCTACAAAATAAAGATTCTATAGCACGGCTTTTATTTCTTCTGCACACAGGAACATTTAACCTATTCTTATGAGAAAGGGGATTCACATTAGGATTGGATTCATTAGATCCACTTTACCCCTCATCTACTATGTTTGAACTACATGGCTATTAAACAGAAAAGGCTCAGCTGAAATGGTTAAATAAATGCTAAGTGCTCATAAAATGCTGCTATACATAACTGTAATGGAAAAACTCTCATGCTACACCTGAGATTAAGCAATCTCCCCCTACCAGCAACGACATTATGCTATTTAAGCACTACAACAAAACACGCTACTACTTAGCCCCTGCCTGATGGACTCAGACAGAAAACTGGAAGAAACTCAATTAAGCTAGCAAGGTTTGCTGAATGTATGTGTGTAGCTGCAATAAATAACTATAGGGGACACTACAATACCCTCCTGCAAATAGGGGTTGGGGATCTGCCTCTTTCCTCATAATTACCCAGACCTGTCTTGGGATGGCTCCTCTATCCTCCACATAATTCACTATAAACTTTTCTATGACCATAGCAGGATAGGCGAGAAGCAGGAGCAGGATTAACTAGGTTAGCTTGCTCTTTTAATCTTTGCTGGATCTGACATATTATCAAAAACTCTGTAATCAGGGATTAACCCTCTATCAACATGTCTGTTAGGAAGCAAAACAAGCCTACTCAGGGATCTAAACCGCCTACAGCTAATTTATTCTTTAAGCCAGCCAGAAGTGAGAAAACTTTAGAACCCACTAATATGGGGCTAGAGGAAGATAATATCTCTGACACAGATTCTCAGCTCATGGATGATGATGCTATCCCTGCTACAAAAGTGGACTTGAAAGCCCTTGTGTCTAAACAAGAATCAATACAAATTTCGATAAACTATGGGAAAAAATAGATGCTTTCCAAAACACCGTCACCAACAGCCTAGCAGATATCAAACAAGACATCACAGATTTAGGCACACGGGTGGCTACTTTAGAAGAAAATGAGACCTCCACCTCAGAAGACCTCTCTAATCTAACACAAAAGATTTCCATGCAGCAACAGGAAGTTAATGAGATGCATGATAAATTGGAAGATCTCGAAAATAGAAGCCGCAGGTGTAACCTGCGGTTAAAGGGGATTCCAGAGGCTATTTCGACGGAAGAACTCCCCATCTACTTACACCAACTATTTCAAGCTATAACAGGAAAATAGGGGAAGAGAAGTTTCAAATGGAGAGAGCTCACCGAGCTTTACGGGCCAGACCGAAGGATGAAGCACCCCCCAGAGATGTTATAGTTAAATTTCTCAGATTCCCAGAAAAGGAAAGCATCCTCTCAGCTGCTAGGAAGCATCCAACCTTCAAGTTCCAGGGTGTGGTAATACAATTTTTTCAAGATCTCTGCATAAGAACGCTCCAGAGGAGAAGCTATTTGAAACCACTTACCACACTCCTAAGAAAACATCAAATTGGATACCGCTGGGTTTTCCCTTTAGTCTATACATCCAGCACAATGGCAGATCACTAAATCTAAAAGATGTCTCAGAAATCCCGGATATATGTCGTAAGCTTCAATTGGAACCTCCTGATATACCAACAATTGAACCAACCAGAAGAACTATCCCAAGCAACATCAAGCCTCACTCCACAACAGAGACAGAAATGGACTAGAGTCTCGAAAAGAAAAGCTAAGTCTTGACACTTTTTCACTTACTTATCTGTTGTTTAAAGAACTTTGCTCTATCTGCTGAGGTAAAGAGAGAGATGAGGACTCTAGTATCTCTCAACTTACTATTACTATTGAGGAAGGAGGTGGTTGGTGAAGAACCTCAGTGGTCACTGGATCCTGATAAAAGGGCTCTAATTAAGGTTAAAAGGTTCTTTTGGTTGTGAATTTTAAGGGTTGTTGGTCTCCATAGGGGGCTATCCCCTTTCCTTTCTTTACAATATCTAAGATTTGTAGTTGCTCTTTCTAATGCCAGTTTCTTGTTCCCTTTTTTTTTTTTTACATACTCTGTTGCAACATATACAGTTTTAGCATGGTAGATTGGTAGAGTACGGTCAACCTGTGTAAGGAGGAGGGCGAGGTTGATGGTGCTCTCCCTTTGTTTCTTTTTTTTTTCAATTTTATTGCTGGTTCTCTTATATAAGAGGAGCAGATTCTGTTTTTATGTTTTAACATGGTTCTTGAATAGACTGTTAATGTTTGTAAATTCTTATGTTTTTTTTTTTGTTTTTGCCATGTCGACTCAACTTGTTTACCTACATGCATCATCTCATACGAGACAACTATATCAACAATGCCTAAGGGCAATCACAGAGAATGAAAAGACTGCGGATCTGGGAGGAGGGTCCCCCACTGGTAAAACCGTGAGTAATGACTTGTAACCTTCGACTGATATCACACAATGTCAGAGGCCTAAACACAGACTTAAAGCGCAGAACAGCACTTAGCCAATACTAGTCTAAAAGCTAACATTATATTCCTGCAAGAGACACACTTCACCAGGGAGGTCATACCTAAATATTGGGCCAAAGGCTATACACAACATTTTCACTCAATAACTGACAAAAAAAAAGAGGAGTGTCAATACTGATACACCAATCGGTAGGTTTCGTAGTAGAAGAGACAATTAGGGACCCGGAGGGCAGGTTTCTTATACTTAAAGGGAGACAACATGATAAGCAATTAGTATTTTGTAATGTATACGCACCAAATGAAACACAAGCACCCTTCTTTGCTCAGGTTTCTCACCTATTAACCCAGTGGTCGCACTCCCGGTTGATCTTGGGGGGTGACTTTAATGTATCAATGTACGCCCACCAAAACAAAGATAAAAACCCACTATCCCAAAAACAACTGAGGCATAACTCCACAATTAAAAAAATAAAAGAGATATTCTTCTCTCATAATATGTTAGACTCCTGGGACACTCTATATGGAAGAACACAAGACTATACATACTATTCGTCGGCACACAAATCCTACTCAAAAATAGATTATGTCTATATCAGCCAAACTCTGATTCCAGACCTAGCGTCCTCTAAGATTCACGCATGTGCTTGGTCGGACCACTCCATAGTCCAAATAGATATCAAACAGACATTTCACACTAGTGCGACGCGATCTTGGAACTTTGACCCATACGTTCTCCAGAACCCTAAGACACGTGAATCTATCTCTAAAGCACTGTCAGAATATTGGGGCCTGAATGTAGGGACCACTTCCAATCCTATAAATATCTGGGCAGCACACAAACCCTTCGTTAGAGGCCTACTAATTAAGGAAAAAACAACCTTGACTAAAACAACAAGACTACAAATAGATACTCTACAGAAACAAATAGATGAACTTACCAGGTCACATCAGCGAAATCTATCACCCACCATTTTTACACAATTACAGGCCAAATGACTAGAATTAGCTACAATTATGAACAAGACTTCTGCGAGAGCAGCACATAGATTAAAATCACAGTATTTTCTATACTCAAATAAACCGGATAAGTATCTGGCCCACAAGCTACGAGAGAGGACTAAATCTTTTGCCATACCATATCTGCAGACAACTGATGGCTCTTGCACCTCAAACCCCCAAGAGATAGCCAACACTTTTGCACAATATTACGCCCATCTTTATGACGGGGAAAAAGTAACGCATAACGATCAGACGAACCGACTCAGGGCTAGATTTTTGGATGACGCTAAACTCATACCCTTAGATAAAGAGGCCGGAGAGGAGCTTAATGCAGAGATAACAACTAGGGAAGTCCTTAATGCCATAAAAGAGCTTAAACCAGGTAAAGCAGCAGGCCCAGACGGCTTCCCAGGCGAATATTACCAACTCTATAAAACAATTTTGGTCCCACATGTAGTTTCATTGTGCAACGATATTTTACAAGGTAATGAAATCCCACACGAAATATTACAGGCCAAAATAGTAGTCATACCCAAACCAGGTAGAAACCCAAAGCTGTGCCAAAGCTATAGACCCATTTCCCTAATCAATCAGGATATAAAGATTTTCACCAAAATTTTAGCCAATAGACTCAAAGTACATCTAACATCACTAATCCACCCGATCAGGTGGGTTTTATTTTAGATAGAGAAGCCCCAGACAACACAAGACGAACGATCTCCTTAATTGAATACCTCAGCAAGTCGAAAACGCCTTCTCTGGTCCTCTCTTTGGATGCAGAGAAGGCGTTTGATAGAATAGACTGGGACTACATGCTAGAGGTCTTGAATAGATTTGGGTTCCATGGGTCGTTTGTTCAGGCTATCAAAGGCATCTATTCATGCCCCACAGCTACTGTTAGGGCAGCAGGATATCAGTCAAATTTAATAGATATCTTGAACGGCACCAGACAGGGCTGCCCGCTCTCACCACTCTTATTTGCGCTCTGCATAGAGCCATTAGCAGCGACGATTCGGTTGACCCCAGATATACACGGAGTCTCACTTAAAGGACAGGAATTTAAGGTGTCATTGTTTGCGGACGATGTCCTTCTCACAATGACTAAACCACTCATATCCCTTCCAAATCTTTATCGGGTATTACAGGACTATTCTGATGTCTCAGGATATAGGGTTAATTTAGAAAAATGTGAAGCTATCCCTATCGCCCTTCCCAATCACACTAAAAAACTGATTGAAACAAACTTTGAATTTTCATGGACTACAGAGTCGATCAAATATTTGGGATTAAGATCTCACATAATATAGAAGACCTATATAGACTGAACTATGTCCCCTTATATAAAATAATAAGGAAAGATATAAATACATGGAAAAAGGGCGGATTTTCATGGTATGGCCGATTAACGGCAATTAAAATGAACATCCTTCCGAGGCTTCTATACCTCTTTCGGGCTCTCCCAATTCTATACCTCTTTCGGGCCCTCCCGATTACTTCCCGACGAATGACAGTTCCTTTAAGGGACTTTATTCAAGATGGCGTCCCTCGAATTTTGATTGGCTGATAGGATTCTATCAGCCAATCGGAATTAAGGTAGGAAAATTCTGATTGGCTGATGGAATCAGCCAATCAGATTCAAGTTCAATCCGATTGGCTGATCCAATCAGCCAATCAGATTGAGCTCGCATTCTATTGGCTGATCGGAACAGCCAATAGAATGCGAGCTCAATCTGATTGGCTGATCGGATCAGCCAATCGGATTGAACTTGAATCTGATTGGCTGATTCCATCAGCCAATCAGAATTTTCCTACCTTAATTCCGATTGGCTGATAGAATCCTATCAGCCAATTGGAATTCGAGGGACGCCATCTTGGATGACGTCCCTTAAAGGAACCGTCATTCATACGGAAGTCGTCGGTGAAGATGGATGTTCCGCGGTCGGCGGGATGAACTACATGGATCCGGAAGAAAGAAGATTGAAGATGCCGCTTGATAGAAGACTTCAGTCGGATCATGGACCTCTTCAGCTCCCGCTTGGATGAAGACTTCAGCCGGATCATGGACATCTTCAGCCCCCTGCTTGGGCTTGGATCAAGACATCGGAGGCTCTTCTGGATTGATCGGTGAACCCGGCGTGGTGAAGACAAGGTAGGGAGATCTTCAGGGGCTTAGTGTTAGGTTTATTTAAGGGGGGTTTGGGTTAGATTAGGGGTATGTGGGTGGTGGTTGTAATGTTGGGGGGGGTATTGTATGTTTTTTTTACAGGCAAAAGAGCTGAATTCTTTGGGGCATGCCCCGCAAAGGGCCCTTTTCAGGGCTGGTAAAGTAAAAGAGCTTTTCTATTTTAATTTTAGAATAGGGTAGAGCATTTTTTTATTTTGGGGGTCTTTGTTATTTTATTAGGGGGCTTAGAGTAGGTGTAATTAGTTTAAAATTGTTGTAATATTTTTCTAATGTTTGTAAATATTTTTTTATTTTTTGTAACTTAGTTCTTTTTTATTTTTTGTACTTTAGTTAGTTTATTTCATTGTATTTATTTGTAGGTATTGTATTTAATTAATTTATTGATAGTGTAGTGTTAGGTTTAATTGTAGATAATTGTAGGTAGTTTATTTAAGTTTATTTATTGATAGTGTAGTGTTAGGTTTAATGTAACTTAGGTTAGGATTTAATTTACAGGTAAATTTTGTAATTATTTTAACTAGGGTACTATTAAATAGTTATTAACTATTTTAATAGCTATGTACCTGGTTAAAATAATTACAAAGTTGCCTGTAAAATAAATATTAAATCCTAAAAATAGCTACAATATAATTATAATTTATATTGTAGCTATATTAGGATTTATTTTACAGGTAAGTATTTAGCTTTAAATAGGAATAATTTATTTAATAAGAGTTAATTTATTTTGTTAGATTTAAATTATATTTAACTTAGGGGGGTGTTAGTGTTAGGGTTAGAACTTAGGCTTTAGGGGTTAATACATTTATTAGAGTAGCGGTGAGGTCCATTCGGCAGATTAGGGGTTAATTATTGTAGGTAGGTGGAGGCGACGTTGGGGGCGGCAGATTATGGGTTAATAAATATAATATAGGGGTCGACGGTGTTAGGGGCAGCAGATTAGGGGTACATAGGGATAATGTAGGTTGCGGCGGTGTCCAGAGCGGCAGATTAGGGGTTAATAATAATATGCAGGGGTCAGCGATAGCGGGGGCGGCAGATTAGGGGTTAATAAGTGTAAGGTTAGGGGTGTTTAGACTCGGGTACATGTTGGGGTGTAAGGTGCAGACCTAGGAAGTGTTTCCCCATAGGAAACAATGGGGCTGCGTTAGGAGCTTAACGCTGCTTTTTTGCAGGTGTTAGGTTTTTTTTCAGCTCAAACTGCCCCATTGTTTCCTATGGGGGAATCGTGCACGAGCATGTTTTTGAAGCTGGCCGCGTCCGTAAGCACCGCTGGTATCGAGAGTTGCAGTGGTGGTAAATTATGCTCTACGCTCCTTTTTTGGAGCCTAACGCACTGAAAACGCAGCATTCTGTGAACTCTAAATACCAGCGGTATTTAAAAGGTGCGGGGGAAAAAAAAGCATGCGTTAGCTACGCGGGTCGTTACCAACAAAACTCTAAATCTAGCCATCAGTTTTTTAACAGAAGCCTGATGAAACAGACGGTAGTCTGAGAAACGCGTTGCTATCTGTTTTTTATTATCAGAGTCATTTGTTGACTTCTGTATTTTATATTTTATAAAAATTGTGTATTTTTTAATACATCTGAGCTTTTTTATCCATTGAAGACACAAGGGTTACCAGTAGCCTTGCTGTTCCAGTGAGCTGGGACACTGTGAGATCCCAGTCTGTCTGATTTAGCACATTTGGTTGCTGCTCCACTTGTGAGTATTCATTTGGCAATCATATATTTCAACTGTCCATACTATATCACACTAGGAGGCGCCTTTGTTTTTGTGATCCTTGTTCACAGAGAAAGTTGGTATCCAGTTCATTGACCTGGCAAAGAGCTGACTCCACATTGGGTGTGACCAACACATGACATGTCATCTGAACAAAATAGGAGGAACACCAACATCAAAAAGGACATTTAAACCTTTGGAACCTCACAAGGACTGACATCTTAAACAGATAAGAGTCGACAAGCAGCAACACCAGACATTAATAGAACCTAAAGATAGGTTATAAAGCGGCAAAATATATCCGGTGAGGATCTGGAATGAGCAGAAGGGGACATACTGTGTGCGCCTGTGGCGGTAAGAGGGTATGTGAGGGGTGAAGTTTATTGCGGTTTTTGGAAGAGAGTTTGGATATCAGGAACTTTATTGAGCAAGGAAGGTGTTATGTACACACACTACTAAAAATTGAAATGTCCGCTGTTAGAAAGCAGATGGCAACAATGAAGGAACTGTATATAAAGGCTCTATAACAATATTATATGACTAACGCTCTGATTTAATTATAAAAGCTGGAAGCTAAACTGCACCACATTTTAATATACAGTGGTTGAAGGTGATAGAGACTGTTGAAGCTGACATTTAAAACCACATGGCCGGTTCTGCTACAAAATAAAGATTCTATAGCACGGCTTTTATTTCTTCTGCACACAGGAACATTTAACCTATTCTTATGAGAAAGGGGATTCACATTAGGATTGGATTCATTAGATCCACTTTACCCCTCATCTACTATGTTTGAACTACATGGCTATTAAACAGAAAAGGCTCAGCTGAAATGGTTAAATAAATGCTAAGTGCTCATAAAATGCTGCTATACATAACTGTAATGGAAAAACTCTCATGCTACACCTGAGATTAAGCAATCTCCCCCTACCAGCAACGACATTATGCTATTTAAGCACTACAACAAAACACGCTACTACTTAGCCCCTGCCTGATGGACTCAGACAGAAAACTGGAAGAAACTCAATTAAGCTAGCAAGGTTTGCTGAATGTATGTGTGTAGCTGCAATAAATAACTATAGGGGACACTACAATACCCTCCTGCAAATAGGGGTCGGGGATCTGCCTCTTTCCTCATAATTACCCAGACCTGTCTTGGGATGGCTCCTCTATCCTCCACATAATTCACTATAAACTTTTCTATGACCATAGCAGGATAGGCGAGAAGCAGGAGCAGGATTAACTAGGTTAGCTTGCTCTTTTAATCTTTGCTGGATCTGACATATTATCAAAAACTCTGTAATCAGGGATTAACCCTCTATCAACATGTCTGTTAGGAAGCAAAACAAGCCTACTCAGGGATCTAAACCGCCTACAGCTAATTTATTCTTTAAGCCAGCCAGAAGTGAGAAAACTTTAGAACCCACTAATATGGGGCTAGAGGAAGATAATATCTCTGACACAGATTCTCAGCTCATGGATGATGATGCTATCCCTGCTACAAAAGCGGACTTGAAAGCCCTTGTGTCTAAACAAGAGATCAATACAAATTTCGATAAACTATGGGAAAAAATAGATGCTTTCCAAAACACCGTCACCAACAGCCTAGCAGATATCAAACAAGACATCACAGATTTAGGCACACGGGTGGCTACTTTAGAAGAAAATGAGACCTCCACCTCAGAAGACCTCTCTAATCTAACACAAAAGATTTCCATGCAGCAACAGGAAGTTAATGAGATGCATGATAAATTGGAAGATCTCGAAAATAGAAGCTGCAGGTGTAACCTGCGGTTAAAGGGGATTCCAGAGGCTATTTCGACGGAAGAACTCCCCATCTACTTACACCAACTATTTCAAGCTATAACAGGAGAAATAGGGGAAGAGAAGTTTCAAATGGAGAGAGCTCACCGAGCTTTACGGGCCAGACCGAAGGATGAAGCACCCCCCAGAGATGTTATAGTTAAATTTCTCAGATTCCCAGAAAAGGAAAGCATCCTCTCAGCTGCTAGGAAGCATCCAACCTTCAAATTCCAGGGTGTGGTAATACAATTTTTTCAAGATCTCTGCATAAGAACGCTCCAGAGGAGAAGCTATTTGAAACCACTTACCACACTCCTAAGAAAACATCAAATTGGATACCGCTGGGGTTTTCCCTTTAGTCTATACATCCAGCACAATGGCAGATCACTAAATCTAAAAGATGTCTCAGAAATCCCGGATATATGTCGTAAGCTTCAATTGGAACCTCCTGATATACCACAATTGAACCAACCAGAAGAACTATCCCAAGCAACATCAAGCCTCACTCCACAACAGAGACAGAAATGGACTAGAGTCTCGAAAAGAAAAGCTAAGTCTTGACACTTTTTCACTTACTTATCTGTTGTTTAAAGAACTTTGCTCTATCTGCTGAGGTAAAGAGAGAGATGAGGACTCTAGTATCTCTCAACTTACTATTACTATTGAGGAAGGAGGTGGTTGGTGAAGAACCTCAGTGGTCACTGGATCCTGATAAAAGGGCTCTAATTAATGTTAAAAGGTTCTTTTGGTTGTGAATTTTAAGGGTTGTTGGTCTCCATAGGGGGCTATCCCCTTTCCTTTCTTTACAATATCTAAGATTTGTAGTTGCTCTTTCTAATGCCAGTTTCTTGTTCCCTTTTTTTTTTTTTTTACATACTCTGTTGCAACATATACAGTTTTAGCACGGTAGATTGGTAGAGTACGGTCAACCTGTGTAAGGAGGAGGGCGAGGTTGATGGTGCTCTCCCTTTGTTTCTTTTTTTTTCAATTTTATTGCTGGTTCTCTTATATAAGAGGAGCAGATTCTGTTTTTATGTTTTAACATGGTTCTTGAATAGACTGTTAATGTTTGTAAATTCTTATGTTTTTATTTTTGTTTTTGCCATGTCGACTCAACTTGTTTACCTACATGCATCATCTCATACGAGACAACTATATCAACAATGCCTAAGGGCAATCACAGAGAATGAAAAGACTGCGGATCTGGGAGGAGGGTCCCCCACTGGTAAAACCGTGAGTAATGACTTGTAACCTTCGACTGATATCACACAATGTCAGAGGCCTAAACACAGACTTAAAGCGCAGAACAGCACTTAGCCAATATACTAGTCTAAAAGCTAACATTATATTCCTGCAAGAGACACACTTCACCAGGGAGGTCATACCTAAATATTGGGCCAAAGGCTATACACAACATTTTCACTCAATAACTGACAAAAAAAAAGAGGAGTGTCAATACTGATACACCAATCGGTAGGTTTCGTAGTAGAAGAGACAATTAGGGACCCGGAGGGCAGGTTTCTTATACTTAAAGGGAGACAACATGATAAGCAATTAGTATTTTGTAATGTATACGCACCAAATGAAACACAAGCACCCTTCTTTGCTCAGGTTTCTCACCTATTAACCCAGTGGTCGCACTCCCGGTTGATCTTGGGGGGTGACTTTAATGTATCAATGTACGCCCACCAAAACAAAGATAAAAACCCACTATCCCAAAAACAACTGAGGCATAACTCCACAATTAAAAAAATAAAAGAGATATTCTTCTCTCATAATATGTTAGACTCCTGGGACACTCTATATGGAAGAACACAAGACTATACATACTATTCGTCGGCACACAAATCCTACTCAAAAATAGATTATGTCTATATCAGCCAAACTCTGATTCCAGACCTAGCGTCCTCTAAGATTCACGCATGTGCTTGGTCGGACCACTCCATAGTCCAAATAGATATCAAACAGACATTTCACACTAGTGCGACGCGATCTTGGAACTTTGACCCATACGTTCTCCAGAACCCTAAGACACGTGAATCTATCTCTAAAGCACTGTCAGAATATTGGGGCCTGAATGTAGGGACCACTTCCAATCCTATAAATATCTGGGCAGCACACAAACCCTTCGTTAGAGGCCTACTAATTAAGGAAAAAACAACCTTGACTAAAACAACAAGACTACAAATAGATACTCTACAGAAACAAATAGATGAACTTACCAGGTCACATCAGCGAAATCTATCACCCACCATTTTTACACAATTACAGGCCAAACGACTAGAATTAGCTACAATTATGAACAAGACTTCTGCAAGAGCAGCACATAGATTAAAATCACAGTATTTTCTATACTCAAATAAACCGGATAAGTATCTGGCCCACAAGCTACGAGAGAGGACTAAATCTTTTGCCATACCATATCTGCAGACAACTGATGGCTCTTGCACCTCAAACCCCCAAGAGATAGCCAACACTTTTGCACAATATTACGCCCATCTTTATGACGGGGAAAAAGTAACGCATAACGATCAGACGAACCGACTCAGGGCTAGATTTTTGGATGACGCTAAACTCATTCCCTTAGATAAAGAGGCCGGAGAGGAGCTTAATGCAGAGATAACAACTAGGGAAGTCCTTAATGCCATAAAAGAGCTTAAACCAGGTAAAGCAGCAGGCCCAGACGGCTTCCCAGGCGAATATTACCAACTCTATAAAACAATTTTGGTCCCACATGTAGTTTCATTGTGCAACGATATTTTACAAGGTAATGAAATCCCACGCGAAATATTACAGGCCAAAATAGTAGTCATACCCAAACCAGGTAGAAACCCAAAGCTGTGCCAAAGCTATAGACCCATTTCCCTAATCAATCAGGATATAAAGATTTTCACCAAAATTTTAGCCAATAGACTCAAAGTACATCTAACATCACTAATCCACCCCGATCAGGTGGGTTTTATTTTAGATAGAGAAGCCCCAGACAACACAAGACGAACGATCTCCTTAATTGAATACCTCAGCAAGTCGAAAACGCCTTCTCTGGTCCTCTCTTTGGATGCAGAGAAGGCGTTTGATAGAATAGACTGGGACTACATGCTAGAGGTCTTGAATAGATTTGGGTTCCATGGGTCGTTTGTTCAGGCTATCAAAGGCATCTATTCATGCCCCACAGCTACTGTTAGGGCAGCAGGATATCAGTCAAATTTAATAGATATCTTGAACGGCACCAGACAGGGCTGCCCGCTCTCACCACTCTTATTTGCGCTCTGCATAGAGCCATTAGCAGCAACGATTCGGTTGACCCCAGATATACAAGGAGTCTCACTTAAAGGACAGGAATTTAAGGTGTCATTGTTTGCGGACGATGTCCTTCTCACAATGACTAAACCACTCATATCCCTTCCAAATCTTTATCGGGTATTACAGGACTATTCTGATGTCTCAGGATATAGGGTTAATTTAGAAAAATGTGAAGCTATCCCTATCGCCCTTCCCAATCACACTAAAAAACTGATTGAAACAAACTTTGAATTTTCATGGACTACAGAGTCGATCAAATATTTGGGGATTAAGATCTCACATAATATAGAAGACCTATATAGACTGAACTATGTCCCCTTATATAAAATAATAAGGAAAGATATAAATACATGGAAAAAGGGCGGATTTTCATGGTATGGCCGATTAACGGCAATTAAAATGAACATCCTTCCGAGGCTTCTATACCTCTTTCGGGCCCTCCCAATTAAAGTTCCCCTGACTGATCTTAGCAAACTACAAACTGACTTGGTGGGCTTCCTGAGAGGCAACAAAAAAGCTAGAATACCATCCCAGATCCTACAGCAACACAGACAGTTAGGAGGGGTGGGAACACCAAACTTAATACACTATTACCAAGCGGCAAGATTGGCGCAAACTACTTTACTGAGTAAGAATCCAAAAGACCTAGTGTGGGTGCAAGTGGAGACGCTTATGACAGATTACAAAACCCCAGAGGAGATACTATGGGATTTTTCTAGACATCCCTTTAGGGGAATGCCAGCCTCAAAGCTCACGATAGAGATGATGCAAACATGGGTTTCGCTCTCCAATTCCCTAAACCTAATCCCTCAGGACTCGGTAGTGCGACCAATTAAGTCCATTTTAAATCCAGACTTTCACACACATTTGGGGAAGTGGGAAAACAAAGGATTATATAGGGTTGCAGATTTTCTGCATAATAACAAATTAGCTACTTATCAACAAATACAAGAAAAAATTAACCCAGAGAAACTACACTGGTTTTTATACCTACAAGTGACCTCAGCTATCACCAAACTCAGGACACATAGCTCTAGAACGCCGTTAACAACACTTGAGCACTTCTGCAACACATCCAAACGTCACAAAAAACAAATCTCGGCTATATACTTAGCAATACAGAAAGCTAAATTCACATCTAAATCCCCTATAATGGAGAAATGGGAAAGGGATCTACAGAAAGTTTACTCTAAGGATGAATGGGAAATAATGCTATATACAGCTAGTAAAGGATTAATTAGTGCAGACTTCAGAGAAAACTGTATTAAAACATCTTTCAGATGGTATCTGACCCCCATAGTCACATCCCATTATACTCAGAGAGGTAACAAGCTTTGCTATAGAGGCTGTGTGGAAACAGGGACATATATCCACATGTGGTGGGAATGCCCACAGGTCAAACAAATATGGTTCAAACTCTCTGAGTTACTTAGCGAAGTCTTATCTGAAACTATCTCTCTAACACCGTCACAAGCATTGTTAAACGAACACATTAAACCCTTTAATGCACCTATCAATACGTTCATACGTACACTATGCACGGCCACTAGGATTTGCTTAGCACGATATTGGAAATCAGGAGCACCCTCATGGGGGGAGGTGATGGACAAGATTCAAGCTACATATAAAATGTTGGAAACGATAGCCCACATTAAAAATAACTATGAACAATTCTTAAAAATATGGAACTTCTGGATCTTGTCAGGACATTAGATACATAGAGGGCGGGAGCATGTAGCTTTGACATTAGGATAGGTTGCCTACAGATAGGGTCTCTGGGACGACCCACAAAGCTGCTCAGGTGACTGCGATTTGACTTTTGCTTAGAAACTGGTGGGGGCCCTTCCCTCGGATCTGCTGCAAGGGAAAAGAGGCGACAGGCAAGTTGTTGGTAATTTAATTTTATGTTGGTTTATGTTTGGTTTTTGAAGGGTTGGGGGGGAGGGGGAGGGGGGGGGGGGGAAAGTATAGAAAGTACATATGTCGGGTGTGGAGAAGGGAGAAGTGAGAAATTGTCTGATTTGTTTTTTTACTGTTGTTCCCTTCAATGCATCCCTAAAAATTTAGTAATATAGTTGGCTACTCAACAACACAGGACTGAAGATTTTTGCCACAA
Organism: Bombina bombina; assembly: GCF_027579735.1. Taxonomy (NCBI): domain Eukaryota; kingdom Metazoa; phylum Chordata; class Amphibia; order Anura; family Bombinatoridae; genus Bombina; species Bombina bombina. The sequence goes on along the minus strand of NW_026510994.1, from coordinate 1,512 downwards.
TAGCTCTATAAGACACCTTTCATGTGCTAATGGACCTTTAGATAACTTCTCCATAGCGGATCACTGTGTGATGGACTAAAGCTTCTGATCGGGGGATGGTGGAGGGGTTTCGTTTTGTGTACTTACTGCAATAAAAATCATTTCAACTAAACAGATAAGAGTCTAGTAGGGCCCTCTGGGGGTTCTTTATATATGCTGTATATTTTTTGTATATTGTATATTTTATAATTTCATGTTATATGACATATAATATTGGGATATCACTGCATTTGCCCTATTGTCATTGGTTTGTTTGTTTTTATAACAATTTATATATTGGAGGAAGAGGGTATTATTAAAGTTTATTGCACTACACAATTTTGGACTTGCGCCCCCTAGAGTTGCCACATAGTGTTCGCAGCAGGTTTGCCAAGATATAGGTATTTTAGCTGTTATAGGCAACAAATGGTTAATGTGTGTACTGGTTTCATAAATATCTGTTTGAGAAACACATATATATTTTTACATGCTATGTGATTATATACGTCACTTTTGTCTACTCAGTCTCATCTGTTCTATAAGGGGATAAACAGGGTACTCATTGTTGTTCACCAAAGGGATTGTTCTTAATTGTATTTACATGCTGACACATATGTGTTTCCTCTGTGTCTATGATTATGGTCTAAACAACAGACTATTTGGTCCTGTTTTACCCTTCATTACAGCCTGTTGCTGTTCTTCGTTTTAAATGGATCTATAAATACAATTTGACTTTTATTGTATCCTACTTGAACAAGCCTGGACTGCTTCTTTTCTGGATTTTATTTTTTCCATACAGTGTAGGAACTTGTTGGTGCATGGCTGGCTATCCATAAGGATGGGCTGATTGAATAATAAACCATGGATACAACAATCAGCTGAATCCTAACATGACATGCCCCCTTGCCTGTGTTTGTTGATTTAGGGAAACCAGAAATGTCCTTGAGGACATCAGAATGCATAAATCCCTGAGGGTATCATCAGAGTGCATAAATCCCTGAGGGCATCACCAGAGCACATAACTCCCTGGGGACATCATCACAGTGCATTAATCCCTGAGGGAATCATCAGAGTGTATAAATACCTGTGAATAACCCCACTGAATAGTATCAAATGTTGTTCCTCTGGGCTACCCTGATGGAGATCAAAGGCTGCTGGATCTTTGTAGTAATAAATAAGATGTATTAAGATGTATCAAAATTATTTTTTCTTCACTTGTGGTAGATAATACTCTCTCTCTGGTATGGCAGAAGCATAACTTGATACAAAAAAATCATTATAATAATAACAATGATACCATTAAAGAACTAATTTGTTGGGAATGTAAAGCCAGGTGCAAGATAAAGTAGCTAGATTTACTCTTCATTTTTAGAATAAGTCAATCGATAGAACCACAAATATATGTATTGCTTTCTAGAACCTAAGTTTTAGAATCAACAAAAATGATAAAGTCCATATCATTAAGTAACATGTCTACCTTGAAGACTTTGACCA
>NW_026510993.1:7500-34081 GCF_027579735.1 Bombina bombina | reverse complement strand
ATAAGAAATTTCCACTTAAAACAATGAGAATGCGAACATCAGTAAAATATCACTGACACAGGTATGAGTTATCCAAAGTCCCACGTTTAATCAAAATGAGAATCAACCAATCAGGTTCCGGGGAATACATTTAAAAGTCAAAAAATATCAAAGTCAACAGTATCTTGATAAAGCTCTGTATAGAGCAAAACGCGTTGATCTGTGTGACCTATCTACATATCTGTACACATGCGGCGAGTGCTGTTTCACCATCGCTACAAGTAAGCCATGAATGTAACAGTTACAATAAGAAGACAAGGTACTCATACTAAAGTGTCTTTTCACATCAAGGAGATTTTATGTTCCTGACATACAAAGAATCTGTAAATAACACAGACTGAAGCTTTCCTTAATCTGACATTCTCATAAGTGGAGACTAATATGATAATCCTATAGTTACGTAACTTATAATGCTCTGTGTTCATTCAAAAAGTATGCTCTATTTTAGATTGCTTAGATAGTTATTGGCAATAATATTTTAAATTTTAGCCTTATCGAGTGTTGATTAATTTGGGGAGACGTCCTCTATGTAGAATTTATGAAATCTTTTTATCCTTGTATACTTTTTAACTGCTTTGAGGGTTCAGTTATAATAAAATGTATGTATGATTTATTTCACTCGTATTTACCACAGTTTATTTATTTCACTGATTTTAGTTTTGACGGCTAATAGCCGATCCATTAAGGGTCTGGTCACATATTGTATTAATTTAATATTCTTAATAATTGTAGTTATATTATTATTATATAACATATCTCGCACGTAGTAGGTGGATCACACTTTTTTAGCACTTTGCACATTTTTTTTAATCACCACCCCTTGATTACTGGGTTTGAGACATATTATCTGACTCAAAACAAAAAACATTTAATTCAAATAACTTTTTAATAAAATACCCTCAGTTTTAATATCCATTGACTTTAGCCTATAATTAATTTTTAGTAATACATCTGTACACAATATACTTAGCACAGGTCAGTATTGTATATGTACATTTGAGGTAATTAACATCAACTGGGTCCCACTTTTGTAAGATATATCATAACTTTTGTACCATTATAGTGCAAAAGAGAAGGGGACAGAGAGAGCAAAAGAGAAGGGGAGAGAAAGCGCAAAAGAGGAGAGAGCGAGCGCAAAAGAGGGAGGGTTAGAGAGCAAAAGAGAGGGGGAGAGAGCGCAAAAGAGAGGGGGAGAGTGCAAAAGAAAGGGATAGAGAGAGCAAAAGAGGGGGGAGAGAGAGAGCAAAAAAGGGGGGAGAGAGAGAGTAAAAGAGGGGGGAAGAGAGCAAAATAGGGGAGAGAGAGCAAAAGAGTGGGCGAGAGAGCAAAATAGGGGATAGAGAGAGCAAAATAGGGGAGAGATAGAGCAAAAGAGGGGGAGAGAGCAGAAGAGGGGAGAAAGAGAGAGAGAGAGAGCAAAACAGGGGGAGAGAGCAAAAGAGGGGGAGAGAGAGAGAGCAAGAGAGGGGGGAGAGAGAGAGTGCAAAAGATAGGGGGCAGAGCGAGAGCGCAAAAGAGAGGGGGAGAGAGAGAGCGCAAAAGAGAGGGGGAGAGAGAGAGAGCAAGGGTTAGAGCTGCGGTACTTAAAAAATTGGCCCGTGTACACAGGCTTTAGGACTAGTTTGTTATAATTTACTATAAAAAATATATAAAATATGATGAAAAAAGGAAAAAAACACACTTTTTTGAAATTTGACCCCCAAAATCTGTTACACATCTACAACCACCAAAAAAACACTTATGCTGAATAGATTCTAAATTTTGTCCTGAGTTTAGAAATACCCAATGTTTACATGTTCTTTGCTTTTTTTTTTTTGCAAGTCATAGGCAATAAGTACAAGCAACACTTTGCTATTTCCAAACCATTGTTTTTTTTTCCCCAAAATTAGCAAGGTTACATTGGAGCACTGATATCTGTCAGGAATCCCTGAATAACCCTTCACATGTATATATTTTTTTAAAAGAAGACTACCTAAGGTATTAAACTTGGAGTATTTTGACTCTTTTCATGCAACCATTTTACCACAGATCTATGCCAAAGTTTGAAAAAAGTTTTAAAACCCCCCCCAGCAATTTAAGAATACATTTACTGAGAACGTTAAGGGTTACTGCCAGATAACACCCCAATATGTGTTCAGCAACATCTCCTGAGTACAGTGATACCACCCATGTATAGGTGTGTCGGGTTCTCTGGGGGCTAAAAGGCCTTATTTTTAGGGGCGCATTTCAGTTTTCCAACTTTGAATTTTCACATCTGTCATCATGCACCCATGTCCTATTTGGGGCATTTCTGAAGCCGGCCAATGTAATTTACCTCCATCAAACCATCTATTTTTGAAAAGTAGACACCCTAGGGTATTTGAAATGCTGGTATTTTAACACTTTCCATGCACTAATTCAACCTCTAATTTTTGTCAAACTTTTGGGTAGTCATTTTTTTGTTATTTTCACACACATTGTACTTTAGGCATGGATTCTCAGTTCCTGTTATGTGTTACTGCCAAAAAAAACTCAAAATGTTTCAACAACATCTCCTGAGTACAGTGATACCACCCATGAATAGGTGTTCAACAACATCTCCTGAGTACAGTGATACCACCCATGAATAGGTTTTTTGGTTCTCAGGGGGCTAAAAAGCCTTATTTTTTAGGGGCACATTCCAGTTTTCCAACTTGGAATTTTTATATCTGTCATCATGCACCCATGTCCTATTTGGGATATTATGAAGCCGACCAATGTAATTTACCCCGATCAAACCATCTATTTTTGAAAAGTAGACACGCTAGGGTATTTGAAATGCTGGTATTTAAACACTTTCCATGCACTTATTTAACCACCATCTCGTCAAACTTTGGGTAGTAATTTTTTGTGTATTTTTCAAACACATTCGGCTAGATTTAGAGTTCTGTGGCCAAAGGGGTGCGTTAGCTACGCTGGCTTTTTTCCTCTCCCGCACCTTTTAAATACCGCTGGTATTTAGAGTTCACAGAAGGGCTGCGTTAGGCTCCAAAAAGGGAGCGTAAGAGCATATTTACCACCACTGCAACTCTCGATACCAGAGGTGCTTACGGACGTGGCCAGCTTCAAAAACGTGCTCATGCACGATTCCCCCATAGGAAACAATGGGGCTGTTTGAGCTGAAAAAAACCTAACACCTGCAAAAAAGCAGCGTTCAGCTCCTAACGCAGCTACATTGTTTCATATGGGGAAACACTTCCTAAGTCTGCACCTAACACCCTAACATGTACCCCGAGTCTAAACACCCTAACCTTACACTTATTAACCCCTAATCTGCCGCCCCCCGCTATCGCTGACCCCTGCATATTATTATTAACCCCTAATCTGCTGCTCCATACACCACCGCCAGCTGTTATCCCTATGTACCCCTAATCTGCTGCCCCTAACATCGCCGACCACTATGTTATATTTATAACCCCTAATCTGCCGCCCCCCGCTATCGCTGACCCCTGCATATTATTATTAACCCCTAATCTGCCGCTCCGTACACCACCGCCAGCTACGTTATCCCTATGTACCCCTAATCTGCTGCCCCTAACATCGCCGACCACTATGTTATATTTATTAACCCCTAATCTGCCGCCCCCGCTATCGCTGACCCCTGCATATTATTATTAACCCCTAATCTGCCGCTCAGTACACCACCGCCAGCTACGTTATCCCTATGTACCCCTAATCTGCTGCCCCTAACATCGCCGATCACTATGTTATATTTATTAACCCCTAATCTGCCCCCACAACGTCGCCGCCAGCTACCTACAATAATTAACCCCTAATCTGCCGACCGGAGCTCACCGCTACTATAATAAATGTATTAACCCCTAAAGCTAAGTCTAACCCTAACACTAACACCCCCTAACTTAAATATAATTTAAATCTAACGAAATAAAATAACTCTTACTAAATAACTTATTCCTATATAAAGCTAAATACTTACCTGTAAAATAAATCCTAATATAGCTATAATATAATTATAATTTATATTGTAGCTATATTATGATTTATATTTATTTTACAGGTAACTTTGTATTTATTTTAACCAGGTACAATAGCTATTAAATAGTTAAGAACTATTTAATAGTCACCTAGTTAAAATAATTACAAAATTACCTGTAAAATAAATCATAACCTAAGTTACAATTAAACCTAACACTACACTATCAATAAATTAATTAAATACAATACCTACAAATAACCACAATTAAATAAACTAACTAAAGTTACAAAAAAAAAAAAATATTACAAACATTAGAAAAATATTACAATTTTAAACTAATTACACCTACTCTAAGCCCCTAATAAAATAACAAAGACCCCCAAAATAAAAAAATGCCCTACCCTATTCTAAATTAAAAAAGTTCAAAGCTCTTTTACCTTACCAGCCCTGAAAAGGGCCATTTGCGGGGCATGCCCCAAATAATTCAGCTCTTTTGCCTGTAAAAAAAACCATACAATACCCCCCCCCAACATTACAACCCACCACCCACATACCCCTAATCTAACCCAAACCCCCCTTAAATAAACCTAACACTAAGCCCCTGAAGATCCTACCTTATCTTCACCATGCCAGGTTCACCGATCCATCCACCGAAGTCTTGATCCAAGCCTCCGAAATCTTGATCCAAGCCCAAGCGGGGGCTGAAGAGTGACGTCCAGCCTCCGGCTGAAGTCTTGATCCAAGCGGGCAGAAGAGGACATCCGGACTGGCAAACATCTTCATCCAAGCCGCATCTTCTATGTTCTTCAATCCGATGACGACCGGCTGATCTTCAAGACCTCCAGCGCGGATCCATCCATCTTCACCGACGACTTCCTGATGAATGACGGTTCCTTTAAGGGACGTCATCCAAGATGGCGTCCCTCGAATTCCGATTGGCTGATTCGGATTCTATCAGCCAATCGGAATTAAGGTAGGAAAATTCTGAATGCTGATGCTGATCAGAATCAGAATCAAGTTCAATCCGATTGGCTGATCGATCACCAATCAGATTGAGCTATTGATTCTATTCAGCCAATTCAGAATTTTCCTACCTTAATTCCGATTGGCTGATAGAATCCTAACAGCCAATCGGAATTCGAGGGACGCCATCTTGGATGACGTCCCTTAAAGGAACCGTCATTCGTCGGGAAGTCGTCGGTGAAGATGGATGGATCCGCGCTGGAGGTCTTGAAGATCAGCCGGTCGTCATCGGATTGAAGAACATAGAAGATGCGGCTTGGATGAAGATGTTTGCCAGTCCGGATGTCCTCTTCTGCCCGCTTGGATCAAGACTTCAGCCGGAGGATGGACGTCACTCTTCAGCCCCCGCTTGGGCTTGGATCAAGATTTCGGAGGCTTGGATCAAGACTTCGGTGGATGGATCGGTGAACCTGGCATGGTGAAGATAAGGTAGGATCTTCAGGGCTTAGTGTTAGGTTTATTTAAGGGGGGTTTGGGTTAGATTAGGGTATGTGGGTGGTGGGTTGTAATGTTGGGGGGGTATTGTATGGTTTTTTTTACAGGCAAAAGAGCTGAATTATTTGGGGCATGCCCCGCAAATGGCCCTTTTCAGGGCTGGTAAGGTAAAAGAGCTTTGAACTTTTTTAATTTAGAATAGGTAGGGCATTTTTTTATTTTGGGGGTCTTTGTTATTTTATTAGGGGGCTTAGAGTAGGTGTAATTAGTTTAAAATTGTAATATTTTTCTAATGTTTGTAAATATTTTTTTATTTTTTTGTAACTTTAGTTAGTTTATTTAATTGTGGTTATTTGTAGGTATTGTATTTAATTAATTTATTGATAGTGTAGTGTTAGGTTTAATTGTAACTTAGGTTATGATTTATTTTACAGGTAATTTTGTAATTATTTTAACTAGGTGACTATTAAATAGTTATTAACTATTTAATAGCTATTGCACCTGGTTAAAATAAATTCAAAGTTGCCTGTAAAATAAATATTAATCCTAATAATAGCTACAATATAATTATAATTTATATTGTAGCTATATTAGGATTTATTTTACAGGTAAGTATTTAGCTTTAAATAGGAATAAGTTATTTAGTAAGAGTTAATTTATTTCGTTAGATTTAAATTATATTTAAGTTAGGGGGTGTTAGTGTTAGGGTTAGACTTAGCTTTAGGGGTTAATACATTTATTATAGTAGCGGTGAGCTCCGGTCGGCAGATTAGGGGTTAATTATTGTAGGTAGTGGCGGCGACGTTTGTGGGGGGCAGATTAGGGGTTAATAAATATAACATAGTGATCGGCGATGTTAGGGGCAGCAGATTAGGGGTACATAGGGATAACGTAGCTGCGTGGTGTACGAGCGGCAGATTAGGGGTTAATAATAATATGCAGGGTCAGCGATAGCGGGGGCGGCAGATTAGGGGTTAATAAATATAACATAGTGGTCGGCGATGTTAGGGGCAGCAGATTAGGGGTACATAGGGATAACGTAGCTGGCGGTGGTGTACGGAGCGGCAGATTAGGGGTTAATAATAATATGCAGGGGTCAGCGATAGCGGGGGCGGCAGATTAGGGGTTAATAAATATAACATAGTGGTCGCGATGTTAGGGCAGCAGATTAGGGGTACATAGGGATAACAGCTGGCGGTGGTGTATGGAGCAGCAGATTAGGGGTTAATAATAATATGCAGGGGTCAGCGATAGCGGGGGCAGATTAGGGGTTAATAAGTGTAAGGTTAGGGGTGTTTAGACTCGGGTACATGTTAGGGTGTTAGGTGCAGACTTAGGAAGTGTTTCCCCATATGAAACAATGTAGCTGCGTTAGGAGCTGAACGCTGCTTTTTTGCAGGTGTTAGGTTTTTTTCAGCTCAAACAGCCCATTGTTTCCATGGGGGAATCGTGCATGAGCACGTTTTTGAAGCTGGCCACGTCCGTAAGCACACTGGTATCGAGAGTTGCAGTGGTGGTAAATATGCTCTACGCTCCCTTTTTGGAGCCTAACGCAGCCCTTCTGTGAACTCTAAATACCAGCGATTTAAAGGTGCGGGAGAAAAAAAGCCAGCGTAGCTAACGCACCCCTTTGGCACAGAACTCTAAATCTAGCCGATGTGTTTGAAAAATAACACAAAAAAATTACTACCCAAAAGTTTGACGAAGACTGGTGGTTAAATAAGTGCATGGAAAGTGTTAAAATACCAGCATTTCAAATACCCTAGCGTGTCTACTTTTCAAAAATAGATGGTTTGATCGGGGTAAATTACATTGGTCGGCTTCATAAATATCCAAATAGGACATGGGTGCATGATGACAGATATAAAAATTCCAAGTTGGAAACTGGAATGTGCCCCCTAAAAATAAGGCTTTTTAGCCCCCTGAGAACCCAAAAAACCTATTCATGGGTGGTATCACTGTACTCAGGAGATGTTGTTGAACACCTATTCATGGTATCACTGTACTCAGGAGATGTTGTTGAACACATTTTGAGTTTTTTTTGGCAGTAACACATAACAGGAACTGAGAATCCATGCCTAAAGTACATGTGTGTGAAAATAACAAAAAAATGACTACCCAAAGTTTGACAAAAATTAGAGGTTGAATTAGTGCATGGAAAGTGTTAAAATACCAGCATTTCAAATACCCTAGGGTGTCTACTTTTCAAAAATAGATGGTTTGATGGAGGTAAATTACATTGGCCGGCTTCAGAAATGCCCCAAATAGGACATGGGTGCATGATGACAGATGTGAAAATTCAAAGTTGGAAAACTGAAATGCGCCCTAAAAATAAGGCCTTTTAGCCCCCAGAGAACCCGACACACCTATACATGGGTGGTATCACTGTACTCAGGAGATGTTGCTGACACATATTGGGGTGTTATCTGGCAGTAACCCTTAACGTTCTCAGTAAATGTATTCTTAAATTGCTGGGGGGGGTTTTAAAACTTTTTTCAAACTTTGGCATAGATCTGTGGTAAAATGGTTGCATGAAAAGAGTCAAAATACTCCAAGTTTAATACCTTAGGTAGTCTTCTTTTAAAAAAATATATACATGTGAAGGGTTATTCAGGGATTCCTGACAGATATCAGTGCTCCAATGTAACCTTGCTAATTTTGGGGAAAAAAAACAATGGTTTGGAAATAGCAAAGTGTTGATTGTACTTATTGCCCTATGACTTGCAAAAAAAAAAAAAGCAAAGAACATGTAAACATTGGGTATTTCTAAACTCAGGACAAAATTTAGAATCTATTCAGCATAAGTGTTTTTTGGTGGTTGTAGATGTGTAACAGATTTTGGGGGTCAAATTTCAAAAAAGTGTGTTTTTTTCCATTTTTTCATCATATTTTATATATTTTTTATAGTAAATTATAACAAACTAGTCCTAAAGCCTGTGTACACGGGCCAATTTTTTAAGTACCGCAGCTCTAACCCTTGCTCCCTCTCTCTCCCCCTCTCTTTGCGCTCTCTCTCTCCCCCTCTCTTTTGAGCTCTCTCTCTCCCCCCTATTTTGCGCTCTCTCTCTCTCCCCCCTCTCTTGCTCTCTCTCTCTCTCCCCTCTTTTGCTCTCTCCCCCCTGTTTTGCTCGCTTTCTCTCTCTCTTCTCCCCTCTTCTCCCCCCCCTCTTTTGCTCTATCTCTCCCCTATTTTGCTCTCTCTATCCCCTATTTTGCTCTCTCGCCCCACTCTTTTGCTCTCTCTCCCCTATTTTGCTCTCTTCCCCCCTCTTTTACTCTCTCTCTCCCCCCTTTTTTGCTCTCTCTCTCCCCCCTCTTTTGCTCTCTCTATCCCTTTCTTTTGCACTCTCTCCCCTCTCTTTTGCGCTCTCTCCCCCTCTTTTGCTCTCTAACCCTCCCTCTTTTGCGCTCGCTCTCTCCCTCTTTTGCGCTTTCTCTCCCCTTCTCTTTTGCTCTCTCTGTCCCCCTTCTCTTTTGCACTATAATGGTACAAAAGTTATGATATATCTTACAAAAGTGGGACCCAGTTGATGTTAATTACTCAATGTACATATACAATACTGACCTGTGCTAAGTATATTGTGTACAGATGTATTACTAAAAATTAATTATAGGGCTAAAAGTCTATGGATATTAAAACTGAGGGTATTTTATTAAAAAGTTATTTGAATTAAATGTTTTTGTTTGAGTCAGTTAATATTCTCAAACCAGTAATCAAGGGGTGGTGATTAAAAAAAAGTGCAAAGTGCTAAAAAGTGTGATCCACTACTACGTGCGAGATATGTTATATAATAATAATACTAAAATTATTAATGAATATTAAATTAATACAATATGTGACCAGACCCTTAATGGATCGGTATTAGCGTCAAAACTAAAATCAGTGAATAAATAACTGTGGTAATACGAGTGAAATAAATCATACATACATTTTATTATAACTGAACCCTCAAAGAGTTAAAAAGTATACAAGGATAAAAAGATTTCATAAATTCTACATAGAGGACGTCTCCCCAAATTAATCAACACTCGATAAGGCTAAAATTTAAAATATTATTGCCAATAACTATCTTAAGCAATCTAAAATAGAGCATAACTTTTTGAATGAACACAGAGCATTATAAGTTACGTAACTATAGGATTATCATATTAGTCTCCACTTATGAGAATGTCAGATTAAGGAAAGTTCAGTCTGTGTTATTTACAGATTCTTTGTATGTTCAGGAACATAAAATCTCCTTGATGTGAAAAGACACTTTTAGTATGAGTTACCTTGTCTTCTTATTGTAACTGTTACATTCATGGCTTACTTGTAGCGATGGTGAAACAGCACTGCCGCATGTGTACAGATATGTAGATAGGTCACACAGATCAACGCGTTTTGCTCTATACAGAGCTTTATCAAGATACTGTGACTTTGAATTTTTTGACTTTTAAATGTATTCCCGGAACCTGATGGTTGATTCTCATTTGATTAAACGTGGACTTTGGATAACTCATACCTGTGTCAGTGATTTTTACTGATGTTCGCATTCTCATTGTTTTTAAGGTGGAAATTTCTTATTGATATCTTGAATATATACGTTATCTTTCTTAAGAAATGGTTTAATAAAAACAATATAATAACAAGGAATGTTTTCACATGGCTTGTTAAAATGTTATTCAACTTAAATTATACATAGTTCATATAGTAGAAATTGATTATAATAAATAATATTAATAGTTTATTTTTATATATCCATGGAATTAAGTAAAATCAAGTACTATTGGCACATAATATAGTTAAAAATAAAATATGGGAACTACTTATAAGACTTAATATTTTGTTTTTGCAAACAATTATAAAGAGTAATTGAGTAACGCCTATGTATTATGACAAGAATTATGACAAAAATGATATTGATATAATATTCTAGAGTTATTCAAAAAGAAAGGGAGAAAGGTCCAATTCAGAATTTAGGCCTTTTGGAAATAATGTGTTATATTTGTAAATTAATTCAGCCTCTTTTATCAGCAATTTCTTTTCTATGTTACCTCCTCTCCAGTGTATATGTACTTTCTTAATTCCCCAATATAGCAAATCCTTAGTGTTACCTTTATGGATGGTCTTAAAGTGTTTATACAGGTGGGTGTCTTCAATACCATTTTTGATGTTATTTAGATGTTCTCTAATTCTATCCTTTATCATTCTTTTCATTTCACCAAATAGAAAAAATTACAGGAAATTTTAGGACATAAATCACATTTTTATTGGTACATCTTATAACATCTTTTATAATAAATGGTTTTTCTGAATCATTAATTTTTATATTGTTTAGTTTTTTGCTATGGCTGCAGGCCTTGCACGAATAGTTCACTTGGAGCTAAAATAGTTTTTAAATTTGCTGCTTTCCTAAATACAAAGTTTGGATTCTCAGAAATTTTATCTCCCAAGATGTCATCTTCTTTAATAAGATGCCAATGTTTTTTAACCAATCTTTTTATGATGTTACAGTCTGCATGATAATCTGTAATAAATGGTATTTTAATTCTTTCATCATTATCTTTCAGTTTTTCTTTTTATGTTAGCAAAATGTCTCTGTTAGTGTTTTTTGCCCTTTCCATAGCTTTATTAGTGACATCATCTTTATAACCTCTTAAGTGAAATTTTTCCGTTAACATTTGTGACTGTTGCTCAAAATCCATAGATCTTGAGCAATTTTTCTTTATACGTAGGTACTGGCCTACAGGAATACTTTTTTTTCAGGTTTCTAAATGGCAACTATTGGAGTGTATGTAGTTGTTAGAGTCAGTTTTTTTAAAATGAGTTTTAGTTTCCAATTTTTCATCTATGACTATTATTTCTAAGTCTAAAAAAAGTTACTGAGCTTCTACTCCAATTCTAAGTAAACTTTGCACATTTTTTTTTTTATCACCACCCCTTGATTACTGGTTTGAGACATATTAACTGACTCAAACAAAAACATTTAATTCAAATAACTTTTAATAAAATACCCTCAGTTTTAATATCCATAGACTATTGGCCCTATAATTCATTATTAGTAATACATCTGTACACAATATACTTAGCACAGGTCAGTATTGTATATGTACCTTTGAGGTAATTAACATCAACTGGGTCCCACTTTTTGTAAAATATATCATAACTTTTTTACCATTATATCTAGTTTAAGATTCCTTTAGCTCTCTTTAGCGCCCTCACTACTCACTCACTACTCATTACTAATTTGAAAAGACAGAAGGATCTTTTCTTTAAGTGAGGTGTTTGGAATCTCATATTTCCAGCGCTCTACTTACTCACCCATATAACATTTTTTCTTTCCTTCAACCAGTAGTAGCAGCAGGTTATACATTTCCCTATAGAATATATTTTAAAATATGGAAGATATTTTTGAATTTCGGGATCAAATATTCCTTGATATGAAAGAAGATAGTAATCCTCCCACTAGTTACATCTCATCTGAAAAAATTTCAGATTTAATGCAAAAATTAGAATCTTATATGATTAAAGAATTAAAGCAAAAGATGGAACTTATATTCTCAATAGATATACAGCCAAAGATATTATTCCAGAGGGCTCAAGTTGAACAAAAATTGTACCTTTCCACTAACAGATATTTTACAGACTGAATGGACAGACACTTTAAAAAAAGCATCTAACACTCTAATAGACATTTTAAAAAGGTCAAGAAAAGAAACTCTAATAGAGATTGAACAAAACATCTTAGAAATTAAAGAGAAACTAAAAGATAAGAAAGAAAGTAATGAATATAAAGAGAAACAAAAGTAATAATAGACAAATTAGCAAATCTGAATAAAGATCTTTTAAGAACAAAGTGGGAAAAACGGAAAGAGATATCAATGATAACATGCCAGTATTAAATGATGATAAAAATAAAGACACTTCAATGAATACATATAGAAGAGAACAAAAAGAGGAATACACACAAGCTAAACCAATAAGAATACCACAATCATACAACTACTATGAACAAGATAACAGGAGTAATCACAATACCTATACTAATAATTATGAACAGGAAAGATTCTATAATAGAAATTCACAATATGAAAGACCCAGATATCCAAGATATCAAAACAGAGAGCACTTCTATTCTGAATTTAGACACAATATGTTTAGACAAAATCCCCAGAGAGAATATCAAAACAGACATAATAACTGGGAATACCCCAGGAGAACAAATAGATGGAATAGCTTTAAACAAGAGGATAATTGGATAACACCAGTCCAAAATTGCTATGAAACCCTTAGAGATTTGAAACCAACAAAAGAAAAACAGACTAGCGATGAATTAGTTTTTTTAGAGAAGAGCCCTCTAAAGCAGGGCACCTCAAGGGACCTAATCAGACAGGAAAAAGACCTCAATATAAGAAAGAAAAGAAATTTAGAGGAAAGAGAGGAAGAGGAAAGTCTAAGCGATGCAAAGAGGTGGAGATGAATAAAACACACCATGGTATTTTTAATTTATGTAGCACTACTCTAAAAAAAGAAGAAGAAAGAGTTTTAAGTTTGGGTCTATCATTTGCACCAACAGTGAGAATGAATACGTTCAATACACACATTCGCGTAAAAAAATTTGTTAGAAATCTAACATTAAAAAGATTTTTCTTAAAAAATCCAATAGAAAGACAACTAAATTCAAAATTGTCCAAACAAGATGGTATTACACATACAGACCTTAAAGTTAAATCAAAATTCAACCCAATTCATGCAAAAGGTAAATATTTAGAAACCTTTGAAAGAATGGTGTGCAGAAAAATAAAAAAAAATAATTTACCCAAAGTTAAAAAATACAATATGAGTCTTAAAGAAAAAACAGTCATGGATAATCTCCAAAAAAAAAAAAAAATGCAGAGATTACAATAAAACCGTGGATAAGGGAGGTGGGATTGTCCTGATAGACACAAAAAAATATTTAAAAGAGGCCTATAGACTGTTGGAAGATAAAAAACATACAAAAAATGGACTTTGATCCAACAGAAAAATTTAAAAAAACTTTAAATAAACTGCTATTAGAGGGCGAAAAATCAGGAATACTTAACAATAAAGAATTTGAATTTTTAACACCGAAATTCCCTAAAATACCCATTTTTTATTTTTTGCCTAAAATCCATAAATGTTTGGCTAACCCACCCGGTAGACCTATTATCTCTGGGATAGACTCACCATCAGCTAATCTATCAAAGTATGTTGATAACCTCTTGCAAAAACATGTGAAAAGTTTAGACTCTTATCTCAGGGATTCTACACAAGTTCTTAACATCTTAAAAATGATTAATTGGAAGACCAATATGATCCTTGCCACTTGCGATGTCACATCCCTATTTATGGTGATTAACCACTCTAAAGGTGTCCAAGCAGTTGATTCATTTTTAAAAACAGATTCTAGCATGACAGACCAACATAGAAATTTTATTTTGAAAAGTATCAAATATATATTAGAAAATAATTACTTTTCTTTTAATAAAAACTTCTATCTCCAAACTGAAGGTACTGCTATGGGCACAAGGTTTGCGCCAAGCTATGCCAATCTCTTTATGGGATCTTGGGAAACCGAATTCCTTGGAGATGGCAGATATGGTGCAAACCTTATGCTCTATAGAAGATATATAGATGACCTGTTAATAATCTGGGAAGGTACAGAACAGGACTTAATTAAATGTTTAATAATATGAATACCTGGGGCCTAAAGTTTACCTCGAATTGGAGTAGAAGCTCAGTAACTTTTTTAGACTTAGAAATAATGGTCATAGATGAAAAATTGGAAACTAAAACTCATTTTAAAAAAACTGACTCTAACAACTACATACACTCCAATAGTTGCCATTTAGACACCTGGAAAAAAAAGTATTCCCGTAGGCCAGTACCTACGTATAAAGAAAAATTGCTCAAGATCTATGGATTTTTGAGCAACAGTCACAAATGTTAACGGAAAATTTTCACTTAAGAGGTTATAAAGATGATGTCACTAATAAAGCTATGGAAAGGGCAAAAAAACTCTAACAGAGACATTTTGCTAGCATATAAAGAAAAACTAAAAGATAATGAAGAAAGAATTAAAATACCATTTATTACAGATTATCATGCAGACTGTAACATCATAAAAAGATTGGTTAAAAAACACTGGCATCTTATTAAAGAAGATGACATCTTGGGAGATAGAATTTCTGAGAATCCAAACTTTTTATTTAGGAAAGCAGCAAATTTAAAAACTATTTTAGCTCCAAGTGAACTTAAGATCCCTAATAAAAATCATCCTAGACAAAAAGATTTAATGGGAAGAAATATTGCTGGTTTTTTTCCTTGCTATTCTTGCAAGGCCTGCAGCCATAGCAAAAAGCTAAACAATATAAAAACTAATGATTCAGAAAAACCATTTATTTTAAAAGATATTATAAGATGTACCAATAAAAATGTGATTTATGTCCTAAAATGTTCCTGTAATTTTTTCTATTTTGGTGAAACGAAAAGAATGATAAAGGATAGAATTAGAGTACATCTAAATAACATAAAAAATGGTATTGAAGACACCTACCTGTATAAACACTTTAAGACCATCCATAAAGGTAACACTAAGGATTTGCTATATTGGGGAATTAAGAAAGTACATAAACACTGGAGAGGAGGTAACATAGAAAAGAAATTGCTGATAAAAGAGGCTGAATTGGACCTTTCTCCCTTTCTTTTTGAATAACTCTAGAATATTATATATCAATATAATTTTTGCCATAATTCTTGTCATAAAACATAGGCGTTACTGAATTACTCTTTATAATTGTTTGCAAAAACAAAATATTACGTCTTATAAGTAGTTCCCATATTTTATTTTTTATTATTTTTTTTAATATTTTTTTATTGAGGTATATTTAGAGGCATTCATCAATTGTAAAATAAAATCTTGCACCGCATGGCACTTACGGTAAGGCTTCAATGTTAGGGAATGGCAACAGAAACTTAGGAGAAACATACAAACAACAGTTTACAAACCATGCAGTCATTGTATATATAGAATGCCAATCAATTAGAAACCTCCTTCATGACACCATAGGCCACTCTTGGACCATCCGAAATAGTAGGAAGTATACAAGTAAAAGAAGGCATTTGTGAAATAAGGGAACCCCTTTTGGATCTCCTTGATAAACCTCAATTTTATAGGGTTTTATAATGTAGTTATGCACCTAGTCCAGAATAACCTAATAGGCAAATAGTAGTATGTGGCTCTCAATATGAATAAGGTTAAAAGAAAGGATACTAGGTTAAAGGGCTCCTGAGCCATCTGGTTCTGGACTTTCAAGGTGGGAATTTTCATAGTTGTGATTGCGGTAGAGAGACGATAAACCGCTTAGGTAATCCTCCACTATTGGAGGCATATTATGTTGGGTTGGGGGGAGGAGGTGGTTATTTAAAGTGTGATAAAGAGACAAGATATCTTATAGTGCAATAACTCAAAAGTGAGATGAACTTCAGTATTACTCTCAGGAGCATATGGGTTACTAAGAGACTAATATAAAGGAATGGTATAGAAGGGTTGGCTTCATGCTAAGCTTTTTTTTTTTCCCTCCCGACTGGCCTGTCAAAGCTTTAAGATCTGAGTCTTCTGTTTAGACATGGTCTATACAGGGTTTTATGTATAGGGGAACCATAAGATAAGGAGCAGTGTGGGTCCAGCCCAATTAGGTGGCATGACATATATATATATACATATGTAAAAATGAACTGTGAGAGCCAGAATCAGACCTCCACAACATGCATCACATATGACTATAAGGACTAGTACTAGTACTGTAATATCTTAAATTGGGATTGGTGTGGGAGCAGATAGTACACTCCGTATAAACTGTGCAACAACAGTAAGGCTACAACATAATAAGGGAAGGGACAAAACAACTGGACATTATGAAACAGCTACATGGTGAGAAATATGAGGGCGCAGCCTCGGCTGCTGGCAGCGACTGTGCTATATTTGACGCTCAACTCAGTATTCGGTTCAATAAGCCTCTATGTGAACTCATGTAAGTGATAGTTAGGGTATAGAGGTAATAAATGTCTTACATGCCTAAAAGAAAAGTTATTTCAAAATGCAATGATATGCAGAGATAGGCTATAAAGTCAAACAAAGAAAAACAAACAGTGCAAAAACATTTGTGCATACATAGCAGTGTTCAATACGTAGTATGGTAAGATTAATGTTAATGAGATATATATATGTCTGCGATAAATACATCCAATACTGCTGACTATGAGCTCTTGCATCCCCCAGGAGTGTATATATGAGATATATCCAAATAGTGAGACTATCAAAAACTTGTATATTACAGTGTGAAGAACAAATAATGTAAATGACCCAACTAAACAGTGTTTTTCAAGGGAACATGTCCCTAAATCAACTTCAGTTCCTCTTTTTGTGAAGCAGTCACACTCACATTTAACTCTAGAGTTCACTAACATTGTTGTAGGTCACTACAGTTACTTAGCATTATGTAGGCTTAAACACTGCTTCTAAGCAAACCGTCTAGGAGGCCAATAAACACATTTGTATGCTATAGAATAAAATAATACTGTCACAATGGATCTGCAGTCAGATATGTTTAAAGCTATGCAGCAACAGTGGGGAAAACATATTAATAAGGCAAGCAACCATGAAAATCTTAATAACATCTTGCCAACATAACCCTTCAATGTTCAAGAAATTAGTGTGTCCATGTCTTTTCCTCAATAGGTATAGTGGACTTAAACAACTTCAGGTCTGTTCTTTTAACCAATGCCCCTGGGGGCTGTGGCTTCTGTACACTTCTGCGGTGGCCCCTCTGAGGAGCAGTCAGGAGGATTACCTCTCACATTGTGGCCGGCATTGAGGATAGTAGCTATAGACACACTCCTTTCTTCGGCATCTCTACGGAGCAAAGGGAGAGCACTCCAAATATGGCCCCTGGCTGTACTTATACTGTGCCCTGTGACTACGCGTGTACTCGGAATGAGGTGCGGTCTGATCCGAGGTCTGACGGTCCACCTGGCAACCCAGGTTTAGCAAGATTATCAGGGCAGTCATCAACCACAGCCTCCGCAAATGTATCCACCCGCATTCTGGACGATCGTTGCCACTGCAGTCAGGCAGTCCGCCATATTGTAGGGATTCAGGCAGGGAGCGTGAGGGCCCGGGTTAGTAAAGCCGTATGGTTACCCTGATCCAGGTCATTGGCATCTGCAGTCAGGTTAAGGGCAACATGCACAGGTAAACTAGCCCCGGCACAGCTCCTCGCCAATGTTGTCTCCATCCTCGCATAATGTTCATGTAAGAGCTGCGCCACAGCCAGTTCCCAGTTGAATAGGGCCTCCATTCCGATCTTGTTCCTTACAGAGAGAGTCCCTTAGCCAAATATATCAGCTTGAGCAACACTTGAGTCTGCGATATTAACGAGAAGTAAGTGTCTCCTTGTAATGCAAAAACACATTATTTTAAGGGCAAATAAAGATTTTAAAGTTAGTTGAAGCCAGGAGCTTCACTCATAGACGTCTGTCTCCCTTGGCAGTTGGCTCCGCCCCCCCATATTTTATTTTTAACTATATTAGTGTGCCAATAGTACTTGATTTTACTTAATTCCAAGGATATATAAATAAAACTATTAATAATTATTTATTATAATCAATTTCTACTATATGAACTATGTATAATTTAAGTTGAATAACATTTTAACAAGCCATGTGAAAAAATTCCTTGTTATTATATTGTTTTTATTATACCATTTCTTAAGAAAGATAACGTATATATTCAAGATATCAATAAGAAATTTCCACCTTAAAAAACAATGAGAATGCGAACATCAGTAAAAAACACTGACACAGGTATGAGTTAGCCAAAGTCCACGTTTAATCAAAATGAGAATCAACCAATCAGGTTCCGGGAATACATTTAAAAGTCAGAAAATTCAAAGTCACAGTATCTCTATAAAGCTCTGTATAGAGCGAAACGAGTTGATCTGTGTGACCTATCTACATATCTGATCTTTGTGATCTATCTACAAACTCTAAAATGTATAATCATCATCATCTCCAGTCCGAAACAAAGATTGAGGCTGAGTAACCCGGGTTATTTTTTCATCTTCATTTGTCATCTTGCTACCACTGCATAACTTTGTTTCCCAAGTTGTGTTCCCTGCGTGCATAGCACTAAGTGCAGGAACTTTTGGATGCACTATTTCTCAAATCAAGAACCGTGAATAACAATACGGTAATTTCCCAGACCTGATCACAGACATAGGACTGTGACGTCAGATGCCAAAAACACACGCGGCAGTGCTGTTTCACCATCGCTACAAGTAAGCCACGAATGTAACAGTTACAATAAGAAGACAAGGTAACTCATACTAAAAGTGTCTTTTCACATCAAGGAGACTTTATGTTCCTGAACATACAAAGAATCTGTAAATAACACGGACTGAACTTTCCGTAATCCGACATTCTCATAAGTGGAGACTAATATGATAATCCTATAGTTACGTAACTTATAATGCTCTGTGTTCATTCAAAAATGTATGCTCTATTTTAGATTGCTTAAGATAGTTATCAACAATAATATTTTAAATTTTAGCCTTATCAAGTGTTGATTAATTTGGGGAGACGTCCTCTATGTAGAATTTATGAAATCTTTTTATCCTTGTATACTTTTTAACTCTTTGAGAGTTCAGTTATAATAAAATGTATGTATGATTTATTTCACTCGTATTTACCACAGTTATTTATTCACTGATTTTAGTTTTGACGCTAATACCAATCTATTAAGGGTCTGGTCACATATTGTATTAATTTAATATTCATTAATAATTTTAGTATATTATTATTATATAACATATCTCACACGTAGTAGTGGATCACACTTTTTAGCACTTTGCACATTTTTTTTTTAATCACCACCCCTTGATTACTGGTTTGAGACATATTAACTGACTCAAACAAAAACATTTAATTCAAATAACTTTTTAATAAAATACCCTCAGTTTTAATATCCATAGACTATTGGCCCTATAATTCATATTATAATACATCTGTACACAATATACTTAGCACAGGTCAGTATTGTATATGTACCTTTGAGGTAATTAACATCAACTGGGTCCCACTTTTTGTAAGATATATCATAACTTTTTACCATTATATCTAGTTTAAAGTGAAAGTAAATTTCTATGCTTAGCAAAACACGGATGTATTCTATAACAATAGAATATTGAGACCGCTATGTTTTTTATTTTTTTCTATTACTGATTCTATATTTATTTTAATATATATATTTGATTACCGTCATTAGCCTTACTCCGCCCATCCTCCACTTCCTATATTTTGCTGCCTTTACGTATAGAGCGGTCCCACCCGCTCTATACCTAGGAGAAATGCGCGTTCACGGTAATGGAACGCATTGCGCATGCGCAGATTTCGATCATCCTGTGTTCAAAGCGCAGAGTTAGAAACATAGTTTTTAGTCTTCTAGTTATAAAGTGCATGAAAGCTTGATTGAAATATAACCCTTATACTTACAGATCGCTAATATTCGGCTGTGCTTGTATGTTGCGATAAACAGCTATGCGCATGCGCTAATTGTGAACGCGCGCCCGACATAATAATGGGTAGAAGAGCTTCGAAGCATGCGCAATTTATCCGATAGTGTGATGACGTAGCATCACGGCCGCCGATCGGCCAGAAAGTCAATTGGACAATAAAATGCACGTGAGCTGGAAGTGAATTAGATCTGTAAAAACGGGCAGAATTGAAAATAGGAAATATTGGACTTTATTTGCGGTGAAAAAGGTATTAAGATGTAACTTTAAAAAAAAATGATGAATTAAACTACTATTATTTTTAACTAAACTGTGTAACTGTGTATAGCAGATCAGGTAAGTTTACTTTCACTTTAAGATTCCTTTAGCTCTCTTTAGCGCCCTCACTACTCACTCACTACTCATATCTTTAGAAAGTTCATTCAATGGTGAGAAAAACGGTATATAATATGTGTGGGTACAGTAAATGAGTAAGAGGAAAATTACAGCTAAACACAAACACCACAGAAATGTAAAAATAGCCCTGGTCCCAAATGGTCAGAAAATTGAATGAGTGCTGTGGTCACTAAGGGTTAAAACAGTGCTATGAAAGGAAGGCAAGTCACTCTCTCTCCAAAGCTTTGTAACTCTCAGTGAGGGGAGCACAGTAAAAAACCAACTGCTAGCACTCTGAATGTAAACAGTTCTGAGCCTCAGAACTTCAGGCAATAATCTAAAATACCCCTTTCAGTTATTTCCCTCCCCTGAGAATCTTGCTTGGCTAGAAAATGTCACAGTCTTCTACTGACAGGCTGAATGAAGCTGTCAGTCTATTTGCCTGCTCTTCCTGGTTTCATTTTATTGGATAACATAACAGACTGCTGCTATGGAAATGAAACAAACATTTTAACCATTTCAGGAAGGTGGAAAAAAGGTCCGATCTAAACAAAAGTGAAAAATGGGAAGTCACATGATCATTGCTGCAATCACATGACCTCAATGCCACTGATTAGTAGGGTACTGACTACGATGCTAGGCACGTCCCCCAGTTGGATCTTGCATTTTCTTCAATGCAGAAGGGAGCAGAATGCTGCAAATATCAGGATGCCCAATGCCTTCCTCAGAGGGTTAAAGCCCAATACTGTTAGAAAGGCATCAAGGGGTTAAACTAATATTATTATTATTTTTTATTTTTGTTGCCAGCCATATTACATATTCATATGCTAACAGAAATAAGGAAAACTAAATTTTTTTTTTTTACATTAGTTGCAAAATAAATGCACAGATCTAACATTTGGATGATAACAAGGGAAATTGAGACTACTAGAGGCTAAAAATCTAACTATTGTGTCTGATAATTGTATGAAATGTACTATTGAATGCAATTGAAATTCAAAAACAGTAAAATTAGCAGACCTCCAACAAATTGTATTTGGAATTTAATGCAATATTGATCATTCACATTTACAAGCTAAATGAAAATGGATATATTTGCTATAAGGCACAGTAAACACTCGGCTAGATTTAGAGTTCTGCGGCCAAAGGGGTGCGTTAGCTATGCTGGCTTTTTTTCTCCCGCACCTTTTAAATACCGCTGGTATTTAGAGTTCACAGAAGGCTGCGTTAGGCTCCAAAAAAGGAGCGTAGAGCATATTTACCGCCACTGCAACTTTAGATACCAGCGTTGCTTACGGACGTGGCCAGCTTCAAAAACGTGCTCATGCACGATTTCCCCATAGGAAACAAGGGGGCTGTTTGAGCTGAAAAAAAAAACCCTGCAAAAAAGCAGCGTTCAGCTCCTAACGCAGATTAGGGTTAATTAATTTATTGAGTGTAGTGTTAGGTTTAATTGTAACTTAGGTTAGGATTTATTTTACAGGTAATTTTGTAATTATTTTAACTAGGTAACTATTAAATAGTTATTAACTATTTAATAGCTATTGTACCTGGTTAATATAATTACAAAGTTGCCTGTAAAATAAATATTAATCCTAAAATAGCTACAATATAATTATAATTTATATTGTAGCTATATTAGGGTTTATTTTACAGGTAAGTATTTAGCTTTAAATAGGAATAATTTATTTAATAAGAGTTAATTTATTGAGTTAGATTTAAATTATCTTTAAGTTAGGGGGGGGTTAGGGTTAGACTTAGCTTTAGGGGTTTATACATTTATTATAGTAGCGGTGTGGTCCGGTCGGCAGATTAGGGGTTAATTATTGTAGGTAGGTGGAGGCGACGTTGGGGGAGGCAGATTAGGGGTTAATAAATATAATATAGGGGTCGGCTGTGTTAGGGGCAGCAGATTAGGGGTACATAGGGATAATGTAGGTTGCGGCGGTGTATGGAGTGGCAGATTAGGGGTTCAAAATAATATGCAGGTGTCAGCAATAGCGGGGCGGCAGATTAGGGGTTAATAAATATAATATAGGGGTCGGCGATGTTAGGGGCAGCAGATTAGGGGTACATAGGGATAACGTAGCTGGCGGCGGTGTACGGAGCAGCAGTTTAGGGTTAAAAAATTTTAATAGAGTGGCGGCGATGTGGGGGGACCTCGGTTTAGGGGTACATAGGTAGTTTATGGGTGTTAGTGTACTTTAGAGCACAGTATTTAAGAGCTTTATGAACCGTTAGCCAAGAAAGCTCTTAACTACTGACTTTTTTCTGCGGCTGGAGTTTTCCGTTAGATTTCTAACGCTCACTTCAGCCACGACTCTAAATACCGGCGTTAGAAAGATCCTATTGAAAAGATAGGATACGCAAA
Organism: Bombina bombina; assembly: GCF_027579735.1. Classification (NCBI taxonomy): domain Eukaryota; kingdom Metazoa; phylum Chordata; class Amphibia; order Anura; family Bombinatoridae; genus Bombina; species Bombina bombina. The sequence continues at coordinate 11,312 of NW_026510993.1, read as the reverse complement.
TGGCGTAGGGGGATCTGCGGTATGGAAAAGTCGCGGCTGCAAAGTGAGCGTTAGACCCTTTCCTGACTGACTCCAAATACCAGCGGGTGGTAAAAACCAGTGTTAGGAGCCTCTAACGCTGGTTTTGATGGCTACCGCCCAACTCTAAATCTAGGCCACTGTATTTTAACAATTTTAAATTGTACACATCAATCATCACATCCATCTATAAATAACTGCTTTGTCTGCAATATTGATCTACAAAATGTAGCTTTTAAAATGTGTCCAATCTGCTGTTTTTTATTCTTTATTTTATTATTCGACGAACAGTTAAGTCAATTGCTTGGCTACCAACCTTACGACTAGATTTAGAGTTCTGCGACCAAAGGGGTGCGTTAGCTACGCTGGCTTTTTTTCTCCCACACCTTTTAAATACCGCTGGTATTTAGAGTTCACAGAAGGGCTGCATTAGGCTCCAAAAAGGGAGCGTAGAGCATAATTTACTGCCACTTCAACTCTCGATACCAGCGGTGCTTACGGACGCGGCCAGCTTCAAAAACGTGCTCGTGCATGATTCCCCCATAGGAAACAATGGGGCTGTTTGAGCTGAAAAAAAACAGCGTTCAGCTCCTAACGCAGCTACATTGTTTCCTATGGGGAAACACTTCCTAAGTCTGCACCTAACACCCTAACATGTACCCCGAGTCTAAACACCCCTAACCTTACACTTATTAACCTCTAATCTGCCGCCCCCGCTATCGCTGACCCCTGCATATTATAATTAACCCCTAATCTGCCGCTCCGTACACCGCCGCAACCTACATTATCCCTATGTACCCCTAATCTGCTGCCCTAACACCACCGACCCCTATATTATATTTATTAACCCCTAATCTGCCGCCCCCAACGTCGCCTCCACCTACCTACAATTATTAACCCCTTATCTGTCGACCTGATCTCACCGCTACTATAATAAATGTATTAACTCCTAAAGCTAACTCTAACCCAAACCCTAACACACCCCTAAGTTAAATATAATTTAAATCTAACAAAATAAATTAACTCTTATTAAATAACTTATTCCTATTTAAAGCTAAATACTTACCTGTAAAATAAACCCTAATATAGCTACAATATAAATTATAATTATATTGTAGCTATTTTAGGATTAATATTATTTTACAGGCAACTTTGTAATTATATTAACCAGGTACAATAGCTATTAAATAGTTAATAACTATTTAATAGTTACCTAGTTAAAATAATTACAAAATTACCTGTAAAATAAATCCTAACCTAAATTACAATTAAACCTAACACTACACTATCAATAAATTAATTAAATACAATACCTACAATTATCTACAATTAAACCTAACACTACACTATCAATAAATTAATTAAATACAATACCTACAAATAAATACAGTGAAATAAACTAACTAAAGTACAAAAAATAAAAAAGAACTAAGTTACAAAAAATAAAAAAAATAAGTTACAAACATTAGAAAAATATTACAACAATTTTAAACTAATTACACCTACTCTAAGCCCCCTAATAAAATAACAAAGCCCCCAAAATAAAAAAATGCCCTACCCTATTCTAAATTAAAAAAGTTCAAATCTTTTACCTTACCAGCCCTGAAAAGGGCCCTTTGCGGGGCATGCCCCAAAGAATTCAGCTCTTTTGCCTGTAAAAAAAAACACATACAATACCCCCCCCAACATTACAACCCACCACCCACATACCCCTAATCTAACCCAAACCCCCCTTAAATAAACCTAACACTAAGCCCCTGAAGATCTTCCTACCTTATCTTCACCTCGCCGGGTATCACACCGATCCGTCCTGGCTCCGATGTCTTGATCCAAGCCCAAGCGGGGGGCTGAAGATGTCCATGATCCGGCTGAAGTCTTCATCCAAGCGGGAGCTGAAGAGGTCCATGATCCGACTGAAGTCTTCTATCAACGGCATCTTCAGTCTTCTTTCTTCCGGATGCATGTTCATCCCGCCGACGCGGAACATCCATCTTCACCGATGACTTCCCGACGAATGATGGTTCCTTTAAGGGACTTCATCCAAGATGGCGTCCCTCGAATTCCGATTGGCTGATAGGATTCTATCAGCCAATCGGAATTAAGGTTGGAAAATTCTGATTGGCTGATGTAATCAGCCAATCAGAATCAAGTTCAATCCGATTGGCTGATCCGATCAGCCAATCAGATTGAGCTTGCATTCTATTGGCTGTTCCGATCAGCCAATAGAATGCGAGCTCAATCTGATTGGCTGATCGGATCAGCCAATCGGATTGAACTTGATTCTGATTGGCTGATTCCATCAGCTAATCAGAATTTCCCTACCTTAATTCCGATTGGCTGATAGAATCCTATCAGCCAATCGGAATTCGAGGGACGCCATCTTGGATGACGTCCCTTAAAGGAACCGTCATTCGTCGGGAACGTCGTGAAGATGGATGTTCGCGTCGGCGGGATGAACATGGATCCGGAAGAAAGAAGATTGAAGATGCCGTTGATAGAAGACTTCAGTTGGATCATGGACCTCTTCAGCTCCCGCTTGGATGAAGACTTCAGCCGGATCATGGACATCTTCAGCCCCCCGCTTGGGCTTGGATCAAGACATCGGAGCCAGGACGGATCGGTGTGATACCCGGCGAGGTGAAGATAAGGTAGGAAGATCTTCAGGGGCTTAGTGTTAGGTTTATTTAAGGGGGTTTGGGTTAGATTAGGGGTATGTGGGTGGTGGGTTGTAATGTTGGGGGGTATTGTATGTGTTTTTTTACAGGCAAAAGAGCTGAATTCTTTGGGGCATGCCCCGCAAGGGCCCTTTTCAGGGCTGGTAAGGTAAAAGAGCTTTGAACTTTTTGAATTTAGAATAGGGTAGGGCATTTTTTTTATTTTGGGGGGCTTTGTTATTTTATTAGGGGGCTTAGAGTAGGTGTAATTAGTTTAAAATTGTTGTAATATTTTTCTAATGTTTGTAAATATTTTTTTATTTTTTGTAACTTAGTTTCTTTTTTATTTTTTGTACTTTAGTTAGTTTATTTCATTGTATTTATTTGTAGGTATTGTATTTAATTAATTTATTGATAGTGTAGTGTTAGGTTTAATTGTAGATAATTGTAGGTATTGTATTTAATTAATTTATTGATAGTGTAGTGTTAGGTTTAATTGTAACTTAGGTTAGGATTTATTTACAGGCAACTTTGTAATTATTTTAACCAGGTACAATAGCTATTAAATAGTTATTAACTATTTAATAGCTACCTAGTTAAAATAATTACAAAATTACCTGTAAAAAAAATATTAATCCTAAAATAGCTACAATATAATTATAATTTATATTGTAGCTATATTAGGGTTTATTTACAGGTATGTATTTAGCTTTAAATAGGAATAATTTATTTAATAAGAGTTAATTTATTTTGTTAGATTTAAATTATATTTAACTTAGGGGGGTGTTAGAGGGGGTTAGAGTTAGACTTAGCTTTAGGGTTAATACATTTATTATAGTAGCGGGGTGGTCCGGTCGGCAGATTAGGGGTTAATTATTGTAGGTAGGTGGAGGCGACGTTGGGGCGGAAGATTAGGGGTACATAGGGATAATGTAGGTTGCGGCAGTGTACGGAGCGGCAGATTAGGGGTTAAAAAAAATATGCAGGTGTCAGCGATAGCGGAGGCGGCAGATTAGGGGTTAATAAATATAATATAGGGGTCGGCGATGTTAGGGGCAGCAGATTAGGGTACATAGGGATAACGTAGCTGGCGGCGGTGTACGGAGCGGCAGATTAGGGGTTAAAAAAAATTAATAGAGT